>NW_028274815.1:55174650-55476121 GCF_037043125.1 Eumetopias jubatus | reverse complement strand
ATGAGAGTGGGCTTCGCGGTTGTCTCCATATCTGATGGCTCGGGAAACTTGTCTAGTGAACGCTTCATCACCAAGGAAACCCTTCCATCACATCAAGTCTAGCACCTCCGCATTTACAACTCACTTGACAAACACAGCTGTAAATAAGTCTGCACTCAGCAGTAGGAATATGTGGAGTACCTCTCTAGCACCTACCACAAGAATTATAAATTGCCCAATTTTGGGATGGAGTGAGATGCTTTAACCAAAGTTCAGAACAACGACAGATCTGGCACTGAATCTGTTGCACGCTAATTGTTTCATTGAGATAATTTTGAGGTAATTACACTCCACCAATCCACAAGTAACCTCACTCAGGCTGTACTTAATCCACTGTAGCTTGCTATTTCTAAAAGGTCAGGAAATCTCTTTCCTCACCTCTAACTGCTCACCTTTCTTGGGTGCACTATGGGGATGCATAATTCCAATAGAGTGGAAATTCAGTCAGTAAATGAAGTCTAGGCATAAATATTCATAGCAAAAAGTTTTTTTGGGGAAAAAAAAGGTCGAGAAGTGAGACAAAGTAAATCACAGCCCCCTTATAGAAATGACTAAGATATGCTCTGACAGTTTACATGGATTTGCTTAAAATTTTACTCCGCTATTTAAAAACTCTTGTCATGGCAATGAACACATCCCCGTACCAGTGTTTGGATACCTCATTCATGCTTTGCTCATTGAAGAAGAAAGCAAGTGCCCTTGGAGCCTTTCAAACTCCTCTCACTCCTTGTGACACTTGTTTCAAAGATTTATTCATGTTCCAATCTAACCAAACATGCCTCAACTTACATAAAATTACTTGGAAACTTGGAATTTGTACTATACTTTGAAGTCTGCTATTGAATTAATTCATTATCAGAACTGGCTAAGCAATTCTCAAACATCACTTCCAAAGCCTTCTATAAATTGTGAATTCTGCAAAGCGAATAACTCTGCCCACCCATCCAAAATATGTGTGCATATATGAGGAGTGTTTATTATAAATGGCAACCAGTCAATGGTAATATGTAACTTTTCTCTTTATCGCAGATATCAGACTTAAATCTTACCTTATTCAACCAAAGATGTTCTCAAGTTTCCTTTTCCTTCAAAAATCAACAAATAGAAATCTCATGATGTGAATAAAATTTCAAAAGCAATAAATAAAGGAAGACCTTTTATGACACAAAGTCATGTACTTTATCTTCTTAAGCCTTGAGAAAACGACTAAAAATTTCCTTGTCAGAATGAAGCACCCATCATGAACCATCCCAAGATAAACCTGAACTTTTGGTACTTTTTGGCATTCAACCATCAAACAATGCAAGTAGCCATGACTTTGTCCAGTGCCAGTCAAGGCTGAAACTTGCCTATTACAGTAGTACAATTCAGGATAAAGCAGAATTTGTTAATTCTGTGCGAACTAGTTAAAATATTCAAATACAAGTAACTTCTTGTTTTCCCTTTATTTTTGTTCACTTGGTTTTTGTTGTTGTTGTTGTTTTACTGTTGGCTGATGTAGGAAACTCCATTAATCTAATGAATTCAAAGATTGGGCTTAAAAACTAAAAACCCAACTACCAAGTAGAACTGTGAGAATTCTGATATGACCTATTTGGTGTCACTTTTTTTGGTAGCACTTCCTTTTTATTTTATATAATAGGTTAGCCTGGAAGAAGATATGTGACCAGTATGTCCCAAACTGAATGCTAGTAGAAGTCAAGAATGTCTACCTTATTCTTTACAGTTTTCCTTGCTCAGTTGCATGGTATAAAAAGAAGAAAAATCTTTTCACAATTCTTATGATATTCGTATACCTAATTACATAAATGACTTTGAAGGAGTTTACTTGATTATTATGTTGAAACTGGTGGATTAAGACACTCAAAAGTCACCTTTAACCCTCTACTACCAAATCTTCAAAAAAAAGGGGGGTGGGGAAGGCAACACATAACTGTTTAGTAGCTATCATAAATGAGGCACCGTGCCTGGCATTTTCATGCTTGATCATGGCAAGACCACAGGACTGAAGGAGAGGCCAATTTTTTCCCTTCCTCTTAGACTCAGTTTCCTTATCTTTTTTTAAGATTTTACTTATTTATTTATTTATTTGGGAGAGAGAGAGAGAGAGAGAGAGAGAGCATGAACAGGGTGGGGGGGTTGGGGAGCAGAGGCAGAGGGAGAAGCAGGCTCTCTGCTGAACAGGGGCTCCATCCCAGGACTCTGGGATCATGACCTGAGCAGAAGGCAGATGCTTAACTGACTGAGCCACCCGGGCACCCCTCAGTTTCCTTATTCTTATAGCAATTGGCCAAGCAGCTGCTCAACAAACAGTTTGGGGAACAACTCTTTTCTGCCTTAAAACCCAGCATTTTAGATGGACAACAATGAATGTTCCTTTTACGGGATCAGGGTCTTCCGTCTTACAAGATCTATTTCCTGTCACATTTTCTACAGCACATGCTTATACGCTTCAGGTGAAAAACAAGTAGTTAGACTTTGGAAATCCTATGGGTAATATGCAGCCTTCCTGACATATAGATTGTTTTTAAATGGGTTTGGTGAGACATGAATATACTATTCCAAATTCAAGCCCAAACTCAAAGTTTTTCTTTCCTGTTTCCCATTTTCCAAGGATTTCCAAGAATAGCCATTTCACAATTCAGTTATGAAATAAAATCCTGTTATCACCCTCTAGGGATGTTGAACCATAACTAAGGGAAACTAGAAAATGTACACTTTGTTCTTATGGCTTCCACTATGACTTTATAATATTTATTTAATTATGTATATATTAATTAATTTATCTACTAACTAATAATCACCCCGGTAACATGACTAGAGCACAAAAGATTCTGAAAGCACAAATCAAAGAAGAATGCTAGTTTTCAGTAGACTGTCTTCCCATTTGCTTTTCTTCAATCTTCTGGTTTCATAAAAGAGGTGATGTCACAATTTATGATGTTAAGCTGACTGGTGAAATGTCATTACACAAGCGATGTTTTAATTGATGACGTTAGGCTGGTTAGCAGGAAAGTGTCAGATGTCACTTTCGTGACATAAACTGGCAGTTATGATTATATAATATCAATTATTCTTTGGAAAACTGCGTTAGATCAGTTAGAGCTGAACCGATTTAGTTTGAGCAGGTTCATATTTTTTTTCTGGCTGTCCATCTAGTTCTAATTATTAGGGGTAAAGTACACTTTGGATGTAGTTTAGACTTTCCTAATGTCCTCCCTGGAAGTGTAATAGGTATATTATATGCCCCTTGTGTTGCACAAAGAGGTGCGAGAAAAATCTGTAGTGACCTTCCAGAAAGGAGGCTGTATCTTGAATCTTCCCCCTCCTTAATTGAACCTCGTGAAATTATTTTAATTGTTAGCTGAGGTTTAATTGAAATTTGACATTGTGAAGGAATTTATTTTAAAGACTCTTAGCTTATTTTGGTTTTCTATGAATGTCAGCCGCTAAGTTCATTTTAAATTTAACCCAAAGCTTCTAGGCATACTTGCCTCTCTCCTTTTCTTTTTAAATTAAGGCAAAAAGAAGAAACAAAAGAAGTGGAGAAGCATTTTCTTACATTCTCTGTCCTTTACTATAGACATCATTTTGAAACAGTGATGAGTTAACTGGAGGGATATGGGAACTCAAAATTCAAAAAAACCTAACGATAAAAAGAACACAACAAACCTAATGATAAAAATATTAATAATAAATGCCATGAGAGCAACAGCTACCAATTATTGTAATTGGTACATCCAGGCACTGTGCTAATCCTTTACATATATTGCCTTATGCATTCTTCTTAACAAACGTGTGAGCTAGATATGATTAGTATCATTTTTCATATAAAAGTAAGGTTTATACATATTTTGGCTTAAAGGAAACAGTTTGTAAATGTTAAGTACTTCCAGGAGTATTGGAGTAATTTGGCACAGGGCATCCATGGGGGGAAACGCACCAGTGGAGTGAGTCATCCTTTGCAGCCTCTGCCAGCACTACACTGAAGGTGAGGCTCAGGCGCTGAGCCCTAGATGCTAACAGAACGAAAGCAGAGGGGAGGTGGTGAAGCTGGGGCAAAGTGAGTATAGATGTGTGTATATGTCTGTGCATGTGTGTATTGCAGGCATGTGTGATTGTATCCATAGGTGTTTGTGTGTGCATTTACACACCCGTGCACGTGTGTGTGTGGATTTTGTGTGTACGTGCATGCATGGGCCATGTGTGCATGTGTGTGCACACAGGCACCCGTGTGGGCACCTACATTCGGAGTGGGAACTAGCGTAGGGAGAAAGCAGAGAATTTAGGCAGCTTTCACTTAGATGTAGTATAGCCTGAGCAACTTGCAGAAGTTCAAAGGCAGGCCATCCCTCGGGCAGGGTCCAGGAGGCGCCATGCTGAGCCAGGCATTATCCTTCTAACTGCTGGATTATGGGCTGCCTGGTGGGGTAGACACTGGGGGAGGGCCCACATGCCCAGGGCAGGAGGTAGACCCTCAGATGGTAGCATGTACCTCCCAGGTGGTGGTACAATAACTGAACAGTGGGCGCCGTCCTGCCATTCAGAGTTGGGCGTCTCTGAAGGATGGGAACTCGCAGGCTGCTGGCCTTTCCTCAGTCCTCCCCTATCTTGGAGTCCCAACTCTCTTCCCACCTGTCCAAAATGAGCCGCCTTCTTCCTGCTGCTGTTCAGGGCCTCCCTCCAAGACACCGAGCTGACAGCTCTATAAGCACTGCCGTCCTCCAGGCCTGTTTTCCTTCTTACAGGTATGATTTGGGTGAAAGCTAGGGGAAAAACATCCAAATCTGGAGCTGCATCAGTGGGAATCAACAGAGGAATGTGACGTCCTAAGCAATATTGGACATTCTAGAGCTTGGGTTAAAGGTTCTCACGTTCCCTCTCGGGCCCCATCAAACCACACCAGAAAGAAATCAATCCATAAATGTGCCACATGAAAAAATATCACATTCTTGTTCTTGGCAAAGTTTAAATCTTCCTAAGTCTTCATGGCAAGTTATTACACTTGCTCCATCCAAGTTCCTCCCCCTTTATTCTTCTCTCCATTTCTACCTTGCTTTACCTTGGTTTAGGAGCAAAGCCAAACTATTCCATTTGGAAGGTGAGGAAAAACCAGAAATGGTTCCTGGGACTTTGGAATTTCCCCTATGGCTCTAACTCCAAGGAGAGGGATGGTAGGTCACAGAGGACCACTGGAGCAGGCGGGACAGCTAGTAACAAGCATTGTTCAGTGTTTTGTGGATTTGTAAACCACTTTCATGTAGACACGTAGGTTTCTTCCAGCAACTTTGTAAGATCCTGGTTACGAGCATCGCCTCTGACAGAAAAAGAGAATAAGGATCGGAGCCTTTTAGCAAAACAGCTAGTAGTTTTCTCAATACTTGTCCCATGACCTTTCCATTGCCACGTAAGAAGTTTTAACTTCTCACTCCGGTTATTGGGAGAAATCCTGATTACTCATGCTACCACTCAAAATCAATTAAGGCCTGGTCTTTCCTCGATATAAATACTAATCATCACTTATTCCCTCCCCCCCCCAACTCAACTGTATTCATTCAACGAATGCTGATTGAGCATCTGTCATGTGCCAAACCCTGTCTTATGGCCAAACTGTGCCCTGCTGGAGACTATATTCTCATTCGGCCCTTTCTCACCAACCTCAAATCTCAAAAAAAAAAAAAAAGTAAATGAAATCATTTTGGCCCTCAGTGTTCTATGACTCATCTTTCACATTAGAAGCAGGTCACTAGGTCTAGCCCATAAACAAGGAGAGATTATACAAGGGCATGAATTCCAGAAGGTGGGAGTTTGGGGGACCATTTTAAAAGGCATCCTACCAAAGGAATTTAGAAGGTATCCCAGGGGCACAGAATATCCCTCCACTACAATG
This sequence comes from Eumetopias jubatus, assembly GCF_037043125.1. Taxonomy (NCBI): domain Eukaryota; kingdom Metazoa; phylum Chordata; class Mammalia; order Carnivora; family Otariidae; genus Eumetopias; species Eumetopias jubatus. The sequence continues at coordinate 55,470,192 of NW_028274815.1, read as the reverse complement.
ACACACTCATCATGGCACCCAGTGACACCAACAAGCCAAACTCGCCCTTCAGAAGATGATTTCTTATGTCTCATAGCTTCAGTGCTCTCTTAGTTTCCACTAAGGAACAAGCTGCAAAGCACTTGAGTTGTTACCCCTCCACAAGGGTTTTCTATCTGAAACCTCTTAAGCACCATTTCTGATCTTCCAAGCCACATCTACATTCTGTGTCAGCCACTATTGCAAACAACAGTTCCGTGCCACCTCCAGCCAGTTTCCAGTAAATACAGCCTTGCTTCAGGCCAATGCTAGAGATCTCTTGCCTCCGGCACACATGAGACTTCTTTTTTGGCACCACAGCAATGGGGGTTTTAAGGACTCAACTGGTATCAAAAAAATGTGAAGCCTGGAAGTGGGAGGAATTAATTCCAGGGTGGGAGAAATCTTCGCCAATGGGAACCGAGGGTCAATGGTTAATGCTTCTTCTTTTGTCCCCTTTCCTAACCTAGAACATGTTGACATGCATTTCATTCTGCTTCTCAGATGATCCCACAGGACTGTGCAACCAGTCACCTTGAGTGATGTCCTTGCATGGGCTCTCTCTCCTTCCTGTTTCACCCTGGTTGCCTGGCCTCATGTTCCCAAATGAACCACTCACGCGTAGCCATTTTCTCAGATTATGCTTCTTGTGGAATCATGGCTAAGACAACCTTTAAGCTTTGATAACTCAAAAAAGAACGAAAACAATAAATTAATGATGGTAGGATTTCGGTGTTATACACAAGACACCCAGGCTGAGATAAACCTGGTTAAGAAGGCATTTTATGAAATGTGCGACTTACCAGATGTTGTCCCTTCTGGGCATGGAACATTCATTCTCATAGTTTCTACAGGGGCCCATGTACTTCTCTATTATGATGTGTAGCTGGTTCTTTAAATTTGGGCTGTATAAAATGGAAACAACAACAAAAAAATGAGTAAGACTGACTCTATAGTGAAAATAATATGGTATTTTCTGTAAGTAGTGATCATCTAGTTATTGAGGGCAAACTTCTCAGGGTGGGCACCAGCAATATCACTCGGTACAGATAGAACTTAGCGGCAGAAGGATCAGTAGACATGGGGGTCTCCAGTTCTCTGCTCATCCTGCAGGACAGTGTGCACAGGCAGGCAGGCCACTGGATACACTGTGAGGCTCTTCTTCCCTTGAAGGAACTTTGACCCCTGCTGGTATCCCTTTTTTTTTTATAAAGCAATTGTGGTTGGAGACTTGAAGGGGGATAAGTATATTGAGTTTGCTTTGTTCTGAAAAGTCTTAGCTGAGAACCAAAATTTTTAAGGTTGTCCTGAGGAAATACAGATGCCCAGCATTTGGAAATCTTAGAGTGTTTGGTCGCTTGGGGAGTGATTTGGGTGTAGTCCCTTGTGCACCCATGGAAAATTGCAGCCTTGCACCTTCCCCCAAAGAAGGAAGCCATCAGTAACAGCTAGGTCATTGTCACACAAGCCAGAGAGAGCTCTAAGGTCATTCATAGGAAAATCCTACCCATCTCTTTATGAAATATAACAAATACACAGTGGACGTTAGTGACAATCTTTAGTTCCTCACCATTTAAGATTAGTGATAACCTTTAGCCAGTGCAGCCAAAGGAATGTTCTTGAACTATTCTATGTTCTCCTTTTGTTTGCCAAACATGGCTTCTGTCACACATCATCTGTGCCTCTTGCTTGGGCAAAGTCTGCTCCTTGTTTCAATGGCTTTATTGTTAAGGCCTAGCTTAGGCCCTTGGCAAGAGTAGAGTCATCAGCTAAGAGTGTTTGTCAAGTGATGTTCAATGAAGGCTTATGCTTCTGTGCAATGCTGGCTGTGGCTGGCTCCAGACTGCTGCAGCTCCCTAGTTCCCTCAGCTACCCTGCTGTGCCTGCCTTCTACATTGCAAGATTAAAGTTCTCTTCTGGACTTTTGGAAGACGCTTTGTATATATTGGAGACATGAAGGAAAAGGACATTAAAACCTGTATTTTTCCCAGAAGGAATGGTTTTCTGCTTGTATTTGGAATTGAAAAATAAGTTCCCTTCTTGCACTCTGTCAAATACTTCCCGTGAATAACACCATTAAATGTCCTGTCAGTCAACATGGCATAGGAGGAGATCCAAGGTGCTACCATTTCATTGTGCTAGCTTGTAAGTTTCACTAGGTGCTGTGATAAGTATGTCATCATAGGGGAGCAATATTTGGGTACCTAAGAGACCCCTGTTCTTTTGGTAGGAAGACTTCTAAAATGGCTCCCAATGATCCCTGCCTCCTGGTATTCACACCCTTGTATAACTCCAGTCCCCTTCGTGAAGAAACCCCAATGACTTGTTTCTACTGCAAACAATGAGATCCTTCCCCCGCTGGGCCTTGAGCTGACCCCAGCCCAGGCTGACCCCTTGCCCACAGTCTGTAAGAGACCCTGAAACAGAGGAACCAGCTAAGCCATCCCAGATTCCCGACCCACAGATAAATAGTTCTGAGATAAAGAAATAGTTTTGGAGTAATTTATAACACAGTAATAGATAATAAATACAGCGCCCTTCCAATTACAGGCATTAGGAGGCTGTCTCTCTTTTTGTGAGCCATTGTAACAGCATCCTCTGGTTGCAATGTCCAGGAAATGTCTATAATCTATGATCTCCTTTGAATGCAGACAGCCATTTTCCACTCCTGGATCACTAAGCAACATTCAACCTGTCAGAAACTAGGGCATACAAATTCTATTATAGCCACTATATTTAACACAGGAGCCTGGATAATAAGGTCAGAGATGTATTTTACAGCCTTAGCCTGGCATCACATCTTTTCTGGACTAAGGTACTTTCCATAGTTCTGATTGAAAATAGCAGTTATTTTTTCTTTCCCCTGATCAGTTATCTTTACTAAAAATGTACAGTGCTGTCGCTCCTGACAAGGAGGACATGTATTAGACACCATGGGCTTGCACCTGAATACCCAAGTGATGCATTACATGAATATAATTTACATAATGAGCCAGGCAAAAAATGTGTCTCAGAGTGTACATGCTTGTCAACATTTAAAAATGTTGAAATCTTGACAGAGAGCTGCCTCTTGAGTGAAGAAAAGAATGATACTTATCTCCCTCCCTCTTCAAACTCTATGCTGATGCCATGTCCCAAATACTACTCATGGAGTGAATCCATATAGTTTGTCCCAAGAAATAGCTCTGTTGTATGTTTGAATGTTAATAAAACCAGCATATTGGACCTACCTGGGTGCCATAGAGCAGATTCTTCTAGTTTTTCAACGAATATAAAAGGTTAAATTCAAGGACCAAGTGGATTTTTGTGGTTAAGTCACAATCTATAACTGGGCATTAATTAACATCAGATAAAAAATGAGATTACTAAGCAATCACATATTGCCTCATCATTAGTGGTGGGCTTATAATTATAAACCTTTCTGGAACAAATAATTAAGAAATCATAATAAATGGCTATGCTATAAGAAGGCCATTGGATAATGTATCCAGCAGTGTTTGGTCCAAGCTTTAGTAAATAACTGTTATACCTGGATCAGATGCATTCCTCTTGGCTATCTTCATTACTTCGCAAAGACTGATTAGACTGTAACAATTTTTCTTGAATTTCAGAAGTATTTTAACTTTTTGTTAGACATGGGCTTCTTGAGCTCAGGCAAAATGAGCTCTAGAAATCCAGGCATAATTTTTAGGCTTTAGGTTGCAGATAGGTTTGAATAAACTTGCTTATGGATCTGAATTGAATATATTGCTTATATCACCTATGAAATAAAATATTTTCTACTTTGCTTTTTTCCCCATATTTTGAGATGTAGGGTTATTTCTATAGGGCATCAAAATGTGTATACCTGATAGAAGGGAAAAACAAACCAAAATGGCTATTTGGATCCTCACAAACCCCATCCAACCCCATCTCCCCAAACGCACGTTGTTTTATCAATTCTACCTTTTTAAAAGACAACAAATTTACTTACGCTTATCTAAAGGTAAAAGGGAGGAAACTTATAGAGGTGATGGTCAAGTTTAAGGCATTGTAGATGGCGACGGTTTCATGGGCGAACACTTATCTTCAAACTCATCAAGATGTATGCATTCAATGTGCTACAGCTTTTTTTGTATGTAAGATTAATTCAGTAAAAAAAGAACAAAAAGGATAATAGAGTTTATAAAATAAACACAGTTTTTTTGTACCTTCTATTTTTCATTTACGGTAGTAAATAAAGTGTTTGGAAAAATCTTTTGATGCCTCAAATAACTGCCACTACCTTGACCTAGTCATGGAGTATTAATAAGGGTTTACATGTGCAGCAGTGGGCTAGGGCTTATACCATCAGCTTTCCAGCCTGGCTCCAGTACTGAAAGAAGAAGGCCAGAGGAATGCAAGAAGAATAAAAAATTCTGACATATCGTGGCATTTATTTGCCCTATAACCTACTGACCTTGGAAAATTTCCTGGGGTGGGAAAGCATAAGCCACACATTGACCTAAATGGAATCTATCAATCCTGCTCAAATGTTAGCCAGCTAGTAATTACCTTACACACTAACGATTGAAATGCCAAAAGAATCAAAAGGCCTTTCCTATGGAATGAAAAGTGGTCACCTGTGCTTTCTGGAGGATGTGGCCATTACCAATCTCTGGTACTATAATGCAAGTGGACAACAATGGCATTGATAAATGGGGCTTGCTCTAGCCCAGCCGGCTTCTCTCTTTACCTTCATTTCCAGCCTCTTCCCACCTCGGGTTCTTCTATCTGAAGTTCCCTTTACTTAAAATGTTCTATCCCCCCAGATCGTCATCTGGCTGGCCTCTCATGTAAGGATCTGACCAAATACCACCCTCTGTGATCATTCATTCAAACTTTTCAATTACTTTTGGTTTTTGGGTGGGTGCATTTCTTTGGTCTCGAATCCCAGATCCATTACTTACTAGCTGTGCAAACTTGGGCAACTTACTGAATCTCTCTGCAGGTTTATAAGTATGCATGGATATATTCATGTTGATCCTTCATTACTCTAAAAAGGATTTAAGGCAACCATGCCTATTTACATTATTCAGGTGTTTTCCTTTTGCAGTGCCATGATATTTCTTCTTTTAGGTCTCAATTGTCCTAATTTGATTCTAGGAACAATCTAACTCTTTATGTGGTGTTTTGTTATTGTTGTTGGTTTATTTTTTATTTTATTTTATTATGTTATGTTAATCACCATGCATTACATCATTATGTACACCATACATTACATCATCAACACTGCTAATGATGTAGTGTTCCATGATTCATCATTTGCATATAACACCCAGTGCTCCATTCAATACGTGCCCTCTTTAATACCCATCACCAGGCTAACCCATCCCCCCCTTCCCTCTAGAACCCTCAGTTTGTTTCTCAGAGTCCATAGTCTCTCATGGTTCATTTCCCCCTCCGATTCCCCCCCCTTCACTTTTCCCTTCCTACTATCTTCTTTTTTTATTTTTCATCACATTTTATTAGGCCACAACCATTTGTTTCTCCTCTTCATAAGTTGATGGTGAGAATTTATATATCATTGAGCAAAGGTTGTATCTCAATGGGCTAAATGAACTGAGGGTTTGAGACCAAAGTTTAGATGATCTAGACAAAGAACTATAATTGAAAACAGAAGGGGGAGGGTGTGAAAATATGGCTCATATTTTCCAGACTGGAAGGTCTGTGTTGCTTTATTTCCTAAATAATTGCTTAGCATTTCATTTTATCTCAGCTGCATAATTACCTAGGAATTTATATGAATTGAGAATATTTGATCAAGTGCATTTGAGAATCCGATGTGTAACTATTGCTAGGAATGAGTGACTTCTGGATTGTTTTTCAATGGAAATGGATTTGTTGGTCATTGGTTGGTGACATTGGTTCGTGTCATTGTTGGTGATGTTGAGAATGCTGTATTTTAGCCATGACCTGATACGGGAACCAAATTAACTATGAATAACTATAAGTTCTTCTCCATGAGTTGTGGCAACCTGAACAGGCTGCTGAAAACTTCTGACATTGCCTCATCATATGACTGCCAACACCATTTTTACTGTTTATTTTGTTTTGTTTTTGGTGATTTCCAATGAAATTATTTAGTACCTTTTGAAACAAGGAGGAAGAAAATGGGTTGTACTAAACCCCATCTCTGCGTAGTCTGGTTGACTCCTAAGAGAGGAACTAGCTAATAATTAAATATCTGCAATGTGAAAAAAAATAATTAGCTGATTAAATTTGTAATATAATAGAGGGGGGCTGTGGTAATGAATCACTTAACTTAACACTCTTGAGATGTTTGCTTTGGAAGAAAAAGCTTAGTGAGAAATGAGATATAATAAATGGTCTTAAGAGAGAAAGGGAACTCGCTGGTGGAGAAGAAACTTGAAGCGTAGCCTGCTCAGAGCAGGTGACAAAGGCTGTTCTTCTCCCTGGCTTGTGGGGGTAATTCAATTCTGTTTGGCCTATCTGCATGTTTTGTTTAGCAAGTGCAATTAAAGAGTAACAGAATCAGCAGAAACATAGTTCTGAGAAACGTCACATGAGCATTTTTTTTCCCTCTCTCTCCAGTCTGTCTTTTCCTGTGACCAAAAGTTATTGATTCTCAAACAGTCTGTGTCACTCATGGAGGTCGGGGGCTGGTTCTTTTGTGAAGTAAGTGCTGAACCCAGTGGGCATAAAGGTATTGGCCTTTTCCATTGTTTAAATACTTTAGAACATCGTCGACAAATACTTTTGTCTTTTAAAGAATACTACCAAAGTGTCTTCACTAAACAAATTTGGGGAATAGAGGAAGATAGAGCCAAATCCATTCAAACAGACAACTGCATGCTTATGGTTTTGTGGTGGGGAGTGTGGAGGTGGCAGAGAAACATAATGAACATCCTGAATGCTTAATTGTTTGACTTAAAATTATTTTTTTTCTTCTGTTATTTAATTAGGGCATATATAGACAAATTTTCTTCATGTGCTATTTTCATTAATTTTACAATCCATACTAAAGAATCCCTCTACTATGCTTTATTAAATTGGTTTAAGTCAAGTCAAATTTTACTCTAGAGGTCAAATCCGCTCTACAAAATAATTTCCATCAAAGCACAGGTTCAAAATGCTACTTAAATTTCTTTTACTAAACAGTAGAATAAATAAAAAACAACTAAAATAAAAAAATCTTTCATATATCACTAAGTACACAGGTTATTTGGGAAGTACTGATAGAGTTCTATCTTTGAACTGAAAATACTCATTTGCTTTGGATAGTACACCTTTCTCTGAATTAAACAGCCGGAGCAGGGACGCCTGGGTGGCTCAGTCGGTTAAGCGTCTGCCTTTGGCTCAGGTCATGATCCCAGGGTCCTGGGATCGAGCCCCGCGTCAGGCTCCTTGCTCAGCAGGGAGCCTGCTTCTCCTGCTCCCTTGCTTGCTGCTCCCCCTTCTTGTGCTCTCTCTCTCTCTCTGACAAATAAATAAATATCTAATAAGTAAAAAATAAACAGCCCAAGCAATGCACAGAATTCTAGTACCAACCAACCAACCACCAAAACAAAAATGAAAAACCTAAACTAAACAAACAGAGCCAAGATGTTTCTGGATAATGAAAGAAATGTAGAATTTATTTTGGGAGCTGACTTTCCCCAGCACCCCCAGAAATGCATTCTCATTAAAATGCTCAACCTCCTTGACTTGAGAAAGATGAGGGAAGCTATGCCATTTAATATGTTCTTTGTTTGATAAAGAAATTAGTAACAACAACATAAGGCTTTTTATTACTTAAATTTTAAATTCACATTGAAACAATATGATTTTACTTGATAATTACTGTTGCCTACCTGGCCAGCTGCAATTGTCTCTCTCTTCCCTATGAGTAGATACATTTCTCCTTCACCTTTGTCCTGTCCAAGAAATCCTGATCCACTAGAATGATCCTGTGTCATGGTGACCTATTGAACACAGGCATTCCATTGCATGTCATCAACCTTTATCCAGAACTGTCATCCTCATTGTGGGCTGCACATTAAAATCACCCGGATAGGGGGAGTTTTTAAAATATGCCCACACCTGAGTCCTAACCACGGAAATCCTAATTTAATCCCAATTTAAACCCAGGCAATGGCATTTTCAAGCATCTTACTAAGGGTTTATTTTATGGAGCCAGGTTGTTGATTTTTTTTTCTCCCATCATGGCAATTAAAGGACCAGGTAGCCTTAGCCATGTTCAAGTTCAGGTATGAGGCTTACAGAACAGGGAGACCACCTACAACCCCAAGTTCTTCTAGTCACAACCTCTCACTCGGCATAGAGAGGAGAGGTGGAGGCTGGAGGGCATTCGCTGTTAACAGGCATGGCTTCTCTGTGTTGGCAAGGTTCCCTGGGAGAACTGGCTTTCCGGCAGGCACGCAATGGAATGCAATATGGGCCTTGACATTAATCAGGCTGTGTCTTTTCCTCTTCTCTGCAAAAGAACAGCCCAGTCATACGGTGAAGAGACAAGGCTGTTTTATCTTGGCCGGATTCCTCTCTCTCTCTCTCTCTCTCTGTTGTTGGGGAGCACCGAGCCCTGAATTTGGAACATTTATAGTAACGTTTAGCAACAAGTACAGAGCCCCTGTCAGATTTCTAAAGGGAAGAGTGGTAGGAGGTTGGAAGTCACCATTTTCTTCTTGTTTAGGAAATGAAGCTTTTCATTTTTCCCTCACTGTGTTGTCTCTACTAAGTTTTATGTCAGGAAATAGGAACCTGATGATAGCCTGTTGCTGAAATAAAGTTCAGGCTTTTTTTCCCTCTCCCTCTTTCTGGTTTCCCTCCCTGAAACTTGGGTTCATGACAGCTTGTTGTTGGGCAGGGCATTAGCCTTTTTGTAATTTATTGCTTTTAGATTAAATCTGGGGAAACTCAATATTGCAGTTGAATGATTAGAGCAATACCCCTTGGAGTAATAAATTTTCTTTGGTGCTGTGCATCTCCAGATCATGTTTCCCTTCTAATTACATTTACATAAATGATATTCTGTAAAATTAAATTAACATTCAAACGGTTACACTGGCAGGGAGAGACAAAAATTAGTTACCAAGTTGCATCTCTTAAAAAAAAATCTAGTTCTTTTCATAATATGAATCACTACCCTCTCTCAAGCGTCAGCAATCAACAAAACCTCGGTTCCAGAACTGCACAGGGGTGTTTGTCACCAGCTAATGGAGTTGTTTTGTTTCTTTCTTGGAGATTTAGATTGTAAAGCCTCATTAGACAGTGACTATAGTGACTTTTCAAACTTGGCCACTAATGAATTGCTAGTTTTCCTTTGAGCTTCTCGCTTTGAAATTCTGCAGTGATCATGGGGAACGTTCAAACTGAATATGCACACAGAACTTTGTTCCGGTCTGTATCTTCTTCACCCCCTACTCCCATTCTTCTGCCAGGCTTGGTCTTCCAGTCTAGGAGTTAACAGAAGGCCAGTCACTGGTGACATCCAGAGTCTCCCTACCTTTCTGTGATCTCTTCTACCACTTCAGTAGGTTTCCATTTTTAAGAGTTTGGGTCTCTTTAGAAGTTGCACTCTGTGGCAGGTTTAAATCAGAATCATCAGAAAATCTATGGCTTTCTTGTTTGGCTAAGACTGTTACCTCAGCCATGTTGGTGTGTATGACATCAGGACAATGCCATTTACTGTTTCCATTATATCTTTTGGCAAAACTAATCAGTTCCATTTGTGAGCATGATGATTTGATGTAAAATATGATTTCTTTTATGTAATAAAAAATCACATCTATCCTAAGGGAGGATGTTTAACCAAAACATTAGCAGTGGTATCTCTGGGCGTGTGAGATTTTTTCTGTTTATTATTATTATCATTATTATTATTTTTAAAGATTTTATTTATTTATTTGACAGAGAGAGAGAGAGAGAGAGAGAGAGCACAAGCACAGGGAGCGGGAGAGGGAGAAGCAGGCTCCCCGCTGAGCAGGAAGCCCGATGCGGGGCTCCATCCCAGGACCCTGGGATCATGACCCGAGCCGAAGGCAGACGTTCAACTGACTGAGCCATCCAGGCGCCCCTGTTCCTGTTTATTATTGTTTCTATTACTTGAATTACATACAGTCAACATGTATCATTTTTATATAAAATAGTAAGCTTTTGCAAAAGAAGTATCTTTTCAGATCTCAGGGGTTCAGGTGAAGAGATAGTTAAGTAGAGCACTAGCAGCACAGGCCTCCACTGTTTCTATTCTCCCTGTTAAGTACCAGAACCTATAATTTCACATCACCTGAGTTTAGCAAACCTTGGACACAATCATACCCATGGCGCACAATTACATATATTGAAATGTCTGATAAAAGGTGGCTGTGAGGAGTCCGCTCTCAAAGTAACCTTTCTGGAACTATGCTTATCATAGAAGATGATGACGGTATAAGAAAGCCAGTACCTCTTTTAAAAGAAGCCTGTACTTGCACATCCTTTCCTGGACACATTCATATCTGTTCTCCACCCTGCCTGACCTGAGTTCTAGTCTTCTCTTTCTTGGATTTAGATTTACTTGTGCTTCAATTATTCATTTGATGTTTATGTACTGGGCACCGAAGACATGCCAGAGTAGTGTGATTGTCACTGGAGACAAAATGGGAAGAAAAAGCAGATGTGACTCTTGTTCTCATAGAGATTATGGTCTGCAGAGAAAGACAGATGGTAACTAAATAATCACATTGATAAATGTTTAATTATGAACTGAGATTAGTGTGCTAAAGAAGAAATACAGTCCTGGGAGAACGTGAATTCAAAGAATCCACCCTTGACGGAAGATGAGGAGTGAAGATAGAGGTCGGGGAAACATTTCTAGGGAAGTGAGACTTGAGCTAAGATGTCAAAGATGGGTCTGGGTTGAAGACATGGAAAGTAGCCACAGGAGGGAGGAGGTGACCCTTTCAGCTTGAGGCGACAGTGTGAGCCAGTGCCCTGCAGGAGGAGGGAGTATGGCATATTTGATAACAAGTGAAGCCCACTGTGCTTGGATTGCAGGAGGCTTGGGGAGAAAAATGGGTAAAGAGATTAGTAAGGCAGGTTAATTTAGATAAAGCAAGACTCTTGAGGTCATGCTGATAATTTCGGTTTTATTCTCAGAGCAATGGCAAACAACAGAAATGTCATAACCAGGGGAGTGACATAACTATATATCCATCTTGATCCATCTTGCAAAGGTCGCTCTGAGAGCAGTGTGGGAAATAGACTGTGGAAGAACAGAATGGCTGTGGGGGAACAATTAGTTCAATCTTCCTAGACCAGAGGGGTGACGACAAGATGGAAAAAGTGGATGGAATCACAGATAACTCAGAGGCAAATTTACACCATTTGGTGACAGTTTGGCCATGAGGGGAAGAGGAGAAGGCAGTGGCAAGAATGCCTCTTGGGTTTCTCACTCTACAACCAGAGAGTAGTGGATGATGGAACAGAGAACACAAGAGAGTGGGTTTAGAGGGATGGAGGACGGCTCTAACCTTGGGAATACTGAAATACATATCCAGGGGGAAGGGTTGAGCAGGCAGATCTATAAAACCATATCTCGGAGAGGAAGTCAGGGTAGGTTATATAAAGAAGGTAACTGAAGCGATGAGCATGCAAGGGGTGATGCAAGGGATCATTGGGATGACTTTGACTGACAATGTCCTAGGTCCTCTGCAGCTCAGCACTTCTTCACTTTCCCTAGTCCAAACTGGTGGTCTGGTTCTGCAGTTTTCCTCCCATTTTCCATGGGTTACGTTATAAGGAAACGCCACATACTACTTTGACCCTGCCTTTGATAATGACTTGCTAGATTTCAATCCTACCATCTCAGCTACCTCTTCAGTGTCAGCTGCCACAATCCCATTGTCTTGGATCTTGAGGAGAGCTATGAAGCCATTAGAGATGATTCTGAACTTGAAACCTGGGTCTTAGTTCTTCCATCTAGGCTTCATTTGGAGGGGTTAAAAAAAAAAAAAAAAAAGCCTTCTTCCTAAGTGATTCACTCATCATTTCTGTTTGTGTCTAGAGCTAATTTATAGTATACCCAAACACATGTACTAATGAACCATGTCATAATGGAGTTCTACTACACTATGTAAGTGCCTATAATTCATTTTACACCTCTTATGTACCACTCATATTATTCCATAAATTATAGTTATTTTCATACCTGTCTTGTCTCCCTTACAAGAATTCAAACTCCTTGAAGACAGGGTTATTGCTTTATGCAGTTTTATACCTTGCAGGGCACCCAATATCATGCCTCTTGGATAAGTACACATCAGCAGGTACTCACTGAATTGGTGTTGAATGACCAGAGGCTGTGGTCTCCTTCAGAAAAGCAGTTACAAGTATTCAGGTATGAGATAACAAGAAATTAGGACAGGAAATAAAGGAATGGCCATATCTGGCATGAAGTAATGTCCAATAAATAGTTTGTTGACTGACTGAATGTTAGGAAGAATTGACAGGCAAAGAGGGAGAAAATCAAAGTGAAGGATGGAAATAAATCTATAGTTAATCGAAACTGTGATGTTCTTTTATGCCCTGCCTCTTGCTTATATTGTTCTTTTGCCTGTAATTCCATTTCATGCTCCATCTCCAAATCTTGCTGATTTGGCCTAATGGTCATTCACCTGGGAAGCCTTTTCCCCATCGGTTAGTCACAAGGATGAAGGCATCCTCCTTCATGGTCTCCCAGATTGTATAGACTATTCTGGCATATAACACATTTATTATATTTATGCATATACCTCTCAGCTGTCCACTGTTGGACAGGCTTCTTATGTGAATGCACAAGGTCAGCTGCCAGCACAGAAGAGGGACATCATAGATTTGATGAGTGGAAACACAGAAGCATCTATAGGGCTCCACGTTCAGAGTTGGACATTGTTTCAGGAGTAGTTATTATACTACCCTACTTTTAAAATACATAAATATGACTTCTTACCTGCCTGAAATTCCCTTTTAAAGGAAAAACAACTGTCTTATTCTAGAATTAAAATTCAGGTTAACGATCTTATTCTAGAATGGAAGTTCAGGCTAACTCCAGGTACAACTGAGGGATGAGCCAGGAAATATGAATTCTCTTTCTCTTATATTCAAAATCCTTATGGCTATAGACAAATCATTTAAACAATGGTTCAGTGTTATTTTTTGTAAAATAGGCATAATAATCTATCAAATTAGGCAATACGCATGAAAGCATGTTATCTACCATGACTGTAAAAGCACAACAGAGTGTAACACCAGTAGTAGTTGCTGCTGATGTGGGAAAAGTCAATGACAGTGTCCTTAAATCTGTCATTTAATCCATAAACGATTAAGAGTTCATAATATGTGTCCAGATTTGTGCTAGGTACTTTAGAAAGGAGGGGAGGTTTTAGGAGACATGGTTTATATTCTCAAATTGGTTGCAGTATGGATCAGGAGACAAGACTAAAGCGAATCAGCTAAAGCAAAATATGTACATACACAGGGTCATATGCCATCAGACTATTTGTGCCATTGTAATTCTCCGAAAGGAAAGGATGGGTAAGTATGCAGTTATTTTTAAGTCAGGAGAGATCTCCCTTCTTTTGACCTTCATAAACTTTACCTCTGGGTGTTCCGTAATCTAATCTGTGAAAGCTTGCATCAGGAGCTACTGATCAGTACCTCCCATTTAGCCATTCAGCCCCTTTTCTAGTGCAACTCAGCGCTGAGTACCCCACGCAGCTGAAACTTTTGGCTCAGTCTCTCCAGTCGCCACCTGCAGGCTGCAGAGGACCAAAAGCTCCCGCAGCCCTGGCTTTCCCAGGTGGGATGCTGGGTGCAGCTCTTAGAGCCTGATCCAGCCTGCTGGCCTCTTGCTGCCTCCATCTGGGCCTGCTGTCAGTGGATGGATGCCCACGGCACTGGCTCACCCACCCGAGGTGAACAAATGGGACCAGTGCTCCAGAGCTCCTTGGGGAGAGCTAAGAAGGCCGGTCACCGGAACCCATCATTGCCTGTGACTTATACACCAGGGAAAGGTTAGAGAAATTTATGAGTGCATACCATATGCCAGCCCAACATCTGCTTCCTCATAAGGGGGATGAATATAGGACAGTGGTAAGTGCATTAAAGATGAGACTCAGGCACAAGGAAAGTACAATTTAACTGCTTAGCAGGGTAAAGACTCCAAAGCAGTGTTAGGAGTTTTCATGTTCATGTTTTTTTAATCCATAGATTTTATTTTTCAGAGCAGTTATAGGGTCACAGCAAAATTGAGGGGAAAATACTGAGATTTCCCATATGCCTCTTGTCGCCACACACTTTTAGCCTCCTTCATTTTCACTTCCCCCAGCAGTGTTATAAATGATGAACCTACATTGTTACCTGTGTTGACACATCATTATCACCCAAAGTTTATAGTTTACATTAGAGTTCCCTCCTGGTGCCATACATTCTATGGGTTTGGACAAATGAATAATGACACATAGCCACCATTACAGTATCATGCAGAATAGTTCACTGCCCTCTGTGCTTTGACTATTCATCCCTCCTTTCCCACATATTCATTTTTGAAAGGGAACTTTACACAGAACATCAAATATAAATATAGACGAAGCTGCTCTCTTTGGGGCGCTAGGAGGCCCACAGTCCTTCCCTAGGCCTCCTCCCAGGGGTCCCTGAGCACTGCCATCGGTGCTGGGAACCTGAAACTGTCTTCAACTACTTTTTTAGTTGATTGAGGGAAAGGGAATTGAGTTTATTTTTCAGTACTTTTTTGCATTAAACTCTGAGAAAAGGTTTATCGCATACTGATGTGGTCAGATGTTTGGACAAGTGCTCATCACAGATTGGAAACTTGTTTTTTAGTATCTTTGGTGTGGTTGCTTATGACATGTATTTGAAATAAATGATGAGTTAGCCTTCTTTCAATATGCTGAATGATTTGCCGAAGGTAAGGGAGTGTGATGTAGTTATCTTGATGCTGTTCTTTAATCTTTCTGAATCTACTAGATAGCAAAGATCATGTTTATACTATGCTATTGCTCAGAGCCAGGTTGTGACATCCATCTTGGCTGAGAGTGTCACACAGTGACAGTGGGAGGGGAAGGGGTGGGCTTTCAGTGATAGTGTCATCCTTAGATTTTGCAACTTTGGTTTCAAAAGTGGTGATGATGGATAGTGTCCTAGAGCCTGGAGTCATTTTCTCAGCACCATACATACCAGGATACTTCCGAAGAATGACCTTCCTCATTACTGGCAGTTCCAGTCAATGCTGCAGCCAGACATAGTGAATTACTACCATCAGCAGGGTCATCAGTAAGCATGAAAGTAGCAATGGCATTTTAAAATATTTTTTAAAAATGTTTTAAACTTCTTGGTATGTTCAGGAGGACCCATAAAATATATATAAGTGCTTTAAACAAGCCTGCACAAAAACAGGAGCTAAACCTATTGGTAATCATGATAAAATAAAGTAAGAAGTAAATTCCATTTAACTCTAATCAAAGAGGTGACTGAGAAAGGAAAATATGCTCCAAATTAATGTCTGATGGGAAAACCAAAAGGACACTCTCAGAAGCAGTATGGCAGAAAACAGTATGGAGGTTCCTCAAAAAGTTGAAAATAGAGTTACCCTACGACCCAGCAATTGCACTATTGGGTATTTACCCCAAAGATACAAATGTAGTGATCCAAAGGGGCACATGCACCCCAATGTTTACAGAAGAAATGCCCACAATAGCCAAACTATGGAAAGAGCCTAGATGTCCATCAACAGATGAATGGATAAAGAAGATGTGGTATATATATACAATGGAATATTATGCAGCCATCAAAAAATGAAATCTTGCCATTTGCAACAATGTGGATGGAACTAGAGGGTAGTACGCTAAGCGAAATAAGTCAATCAGAGAAAGACAAGTACCATATGATCTCACTGATATGAGGAATTTGAGAAACAAGACAGAGGATCATAGGGGAAGGGAGGGAAAAATGAAACAAGATGAAACCAGAAAGGGAGACAAACCATAAGAGACTCTTAATCTCAGGAAACAAACTGAGGGTTGCTGGAGTGGTGGGGGGGTGGCAGGGATGGGGTGGCTGGGTGATGGACACTGGGGAGGGTATGTGCTATGGTGAGGGCTGTGAGTTGTGTAAGACTGATGAATCACAGACTTGTACCCCTGAAACAAATAATACATTATATCTTAATTAAAATTTTTTTTAAATTAAAAAAAGCAGTATGGCAGAGTAGACTGGGTTTCAGCTATTACTAAGTCAGTGATAGCCTTCCAAGTTCAAATTCTTCTCAGCTTTACTAATTGGCTGCATTGTGAAACGTGCACAGATACTAAGTCTCTCTGACCTCAGTATCCTCAACAGTGAAGGGAAACTTCTCATTCCTTTTCATAGGTCTTGAGAAAACCAGTGAATGGAAGGACCTTTCTTGATGATCCATATCCACCTCACCCAAAGTCAAACATGCTGGTTATAAGGCTGATTTTATGGAAGGTAGCCTGAGGCCATGGAAGAGCTTTGGATTCAGAGCATGAAGACAGGTGAGTCACTCAATCACCACGAGTTCTCCATTTATCTCAACTATAAGATGATTGTTTGGAATAATAATTAAGGCCTTAATCAATACTCCAATTGTTTGGTCCCCTATGTAGTTGTTTCAGGGAGGAAAAACAAGAACAACCATTACACAAAGCCAACAACTTCAGAAAGAGCCACCTACTGGAGACGCCAAATTCTGAAAGGTGCTCGGCTGTGCTCTCTTGCGACAGACATTGTCTGAAATACATTGTCTTTCTCTGTATAAAGATAACTTCCATTGCACTGATCTCCTAAACAATCCTGGGTCAAATTTTTCGTGAGCCATGACTGTCACTGGTGTCTTGTTTTCTCTGTTCCTTTGCTTAGGTCCCCACTTTCTTCTCAGTCTAGGCTCCTGGGGACCAAGGGAAAGCTAACATCCTATCTAGAAATGGTTTCACACTTCTTAAATTCAAATTAAGGAATAAATGAATAGTTGAAAAGAGAACCCTCAAACCCTCCCCTCATCTCAAATATTTATACCTGAGCCTTAAGGTTAATAGGTAAAAACTAAGGATAGAATTCCCAGCACTGATCTGCAAGTGGAAGGTTTCTTTGGCTATAAGACAATCCCAAACCCTTGCTATCAGACAGAGTAGATCAGAGGTAATTTTGCTCCCACCAGAATAAATCCTGCTCTTGTTGGTTTTTTGTTTGTTTGTTTGTTTGTTTGTTTGTTTAGAGGAGACCATGATGGTGGTAAATAGATGTCTGTCTGAACATCTCTGGAGATACTGACATTTTACCCATGCCTGCCTGCTCCAGTACCGGCATAGCTTCTCCTGGCAATGCTGAAGAGGGAAAGGATCTTACTGCTGTCTGATGGTACTGGTTTGCTCTGGACTCCTAGTTCAACCT
This sequence comes from Eumetopias jubatus, assembly GCF_037043125.1. Taxonomy (NCBI): domain Eukaryota; kingdom Metazoa; phylum Chordata; class Mammalia; order Carnivora; family Otariidae; genus Eumetopias; species Eumetopias jubatus. The sequence goes on along the minus strand of NW_028274815.1, from coordinate 55,452,750 downwards.
AACAGAGCCAGATCAGCACACACAGCGCTCCACCGCCCTGAGCTTATGATTCCCCAGCGTGCCTCATCACCCTTGTGGTGAGGATGTCCTTCTCAGCTTCTGCCACCAAAGGAGGACTCCTTCGGAGCACATCTGACTGAGCCCTCCTCTGAGTCCCCGGCTCCTGGCCCAGTCACTGACATGCAAAGGCCTCCGGAAATGCTTGCTGAATAACTGAAGAATGAAATTATTCAGATACCATCAGAACTTTGTCAGAAAGGAGTAGCAGGAACTCTGTAATATCTCGGCCAATGAAAATAGCTATTCTGATAACCCAGTTTTATATTATTTTGACTTGGTCATAATTTGGAATTTTTTTCTTTCTTTTTCTGAGAGTGAAGTGATGAGATAAGTAGTAAATATGCAGGCTCTTTCATTGTTAGACAAGTTACTTAACCTCTCCATTCCTAAGTTTCGTTATCTTTACAAGAGGGGATAATAATATCTAATTTGATGGATATGTTAATTAACTCAATGGCAGGAATCCTTTCAAAATGTGTACACATACCCCATCATCATATTGTACATTTTAAATATCGTACAATCTTATTTGTCAATTATACCTCAATAAAGCAGAAAAAATAAAATAAAGAAATGCATACTCACTGCAAAGGAAAAAATAAAATAATATAACCAAACAGAGCTGTTGGCATAATTAAGCTCAAACTCATGAAGCATTTGGAAAAATGGCTGGCACTCAAAAAAATTTGTAATTACAGATAATTTTTTTTTTTTAGCAAGTCGCTGCTTAGGCAGCATGGTTTAGTGAATTAGATTGAGAATCAGCCCTGTGAATTCTAGTCCTACTTCTACCACTAAGTGTTTCCATTAACTGTTTGGGAAACTGGTCCTTCTATCTAATTGGTAGAAAGAGGGTGTTGGACCAGATGACTTTGAAGGGTTTGCAGAGTTCTGAACTATTTGGGCCAATGGACCCCTGAAAGGTTTGACAGTCGGCAGCCCTTTGACTTATGACAGTGTGTCAATTTCTTCCCCTTTTGACATCTCACTTCCTCGCTGTATTCCTGTTGTCATGAATTCTACCATACTTCAAGGAAAATTAAAAACTAGTTTGACTTATGCCAAGAAAATACTGAATTATAAAAATAAGTTTTGCATTTTCTGCTTTTCCGTCTCTTAAAAGAAATTACCTGTACATCTGAAACAAATAATACATTATATGTCAAAAAAAAGAAGATAGTAGGAAGGGAAAAATGAAGGGGGGGAAATTGGAGGGAGAGATGAACCATGAGAGACTATGGACTCCGGGAATCCAACTGAGGGTTCTAGAGGGGAGGAGTGTGGGGGGATGGGTTAGCCCGGTGATGGGTATTAAGGAGGGCATGTTCTGCATGGAGCACTGGGTGTTATACACAAGCAATGAATCATGGAACACTTCATCAAAAACTAATGATGTATGGTGATTAATATAACATAATAATAAAATAAATAAAATAAAAACTAATGATGTAATGTATGGTGACTAACATAACATAATAAAATTAAATTAAAAAAAAGAAATTAGTGGCTTAAAGAGATGAACCAAATAGAAACAGAGAAAATGGTCAGTTTCCCAGTCCTGCCTAAATTAAGATTTCACAATATTACTTTATCATTTAGTTTGAGGCAAAATCCTAGAAACCCTCATAATATAAATGCCAGCTTTAAAACAGTCCAAAATGAATTATGACATGTTCAGTCAACTTGATACTTTAGATTTCCCGTGTGTTTCTCTTCCACTGATTTGGAAATTCCAGAAACTTCCAATTTTGAGGCTATACCATTGGTGTGAAATTCCCATCTATTTAAAACTATTAATATATTGGCTTCAACATTAGAACTTCTATTTATAGATTTAAAAAATCCCATTCTATTTTCATTATTCTGCATATGCTTTGAACATGATATATGTTATGTACAGTCATACACAGAGCTGCCTGCTCAAATAATGTATGGGTTAAGGGTCCAACCAAAAACTTGGGAGACCAGTTCTTTGGGCAAATATAGCATGTACATTGGTCCTAGTGAGCTGCAAAATTGGTCAAATGTTTTGACATTCATAAATTCAAGAATTGAGCATTTATTGAGCACACAATTGGTGCTCAATTGTGTGACAAGCTCAGTGCTAAGCACTGGTTGTTCACATGCTTTTGTTTATAAATTGTGCTTTCCAAACTGAAAGTGTTAAGTCTACATGGTCCATTGTTGGGAAAGACTCTATGCAATAGCTTATCTGTGTCAGATCAGCCTTTCTTGAACTTGAGGAGCTTTGATCTATTTACCTCCAGTGTTCGTCACCAACACATGCATGTTTGGTGAACTGATAAATGTGGCATAATCAAATACAAAGTGTATGACTGAAAAAAGTGACAAGGGACCTTCTTACAGGACAGACAGGATAAATTTCATGCCTGGCAGGTTTGGGACTTTGTGGTTGGCTGGCTGATGGCTGGGAGAAGGAGGATTAGAGATCAATAAGGGCCTGGCTGGAATCAGAAACAAGGGGCTAAGTTGTAGGGGAAGGCTCAGGGAGGTTCAGGGTTCAGGTTATTTACCTGTTCTCCAAAGACGGCATAATTTGTCTTTGTCAAGGTTTAGGGGTCATAAGAGAAGGAATTTAGGTTTATGGTATCCTAGGACCCTAAATTAGTTATGCAATGTTATATGAGGCAGAATGTGCGTGACATTACCCAAAGCAGCATCTGGGCTCCTTAACCTATATATGTAAATCTTTGATATACATGCAACTTCAGGAAGCTTGTATCCCATTATAAACTTGGTCCCCAAAGGCTTCTGATGAATATTAACAAGTACAGTCTTGAATTTGGAATCTCAACCATCTTAAATATTCAGAACAAGGTTGATGGAATTCTTAGGGAAGCTTAGAAAGAGGAAAAGTGGGAAGCTAATGAGGAATAGCTTATCTGACTCAGAAACCAAGAACCTAAGTCGTCACAGTTGTAATGACTAAGTTACGAATGTGATTTAGACCTGTATCAAATAAGAGATTTTTCAATAATTTTAACATAATTATTGGAAATAGCAACAATTGATTCTGGTTTATAGCACTATTCATAGTAAGGTGCAAGACCACCTAGGGCAAATCACTAAAGCAAAGGAGAAAAGAAAAAACAACCCTGGCAAGAAGTTGTTTTCTTCTCCCCTCTTTTTTTCAGTCCACTATAGCTAGAGCAGGCGTCCCAGTCTGTCAGGTAACTGTTTAAATCTCAACAATCAGTGGGCTGTAATTCTGTGACTCTGGAACTTGTCACTTTGCAAGACTGTCTATTCAGAAACTGACGTTCTGTTGATTTTCCATCATTAGAGAGGGTTAAAATGGCCCTCTAGAAACAAATGACAGAACAACTCAGAAGCTGCCCTGGGGAACCTACGGGGTTCTGTCCCTATACGAGTGGGTTTTGGAAATGCAAAATAGAGAACTTCTGGCAGAGTACAACCTGCCTTAGACATATATATCCAAAAATAAAGTGAGAAAGAGTCAGTATTGGACTCAGGATTGGAATTGGCCAGGATGAAGTAGGAAAGCAAGCTAAGTGGTCTGGCTGACATACCTCCCCCATTCACCTAGCCAGTGGCCCTGAAAGGTCATGAAGAAATCCCATAAATCCATGAGGTCTGGGCAGAAGGACGCATCAAGGCAAGCAGCCTAGTCTTCAGTCAGAGTGATTCTGTGTAACTTAGTGGGAGCTTCTCCTTATTTTCACCTTTTGGTGTCTCTATATTTTCCAGGCAATAGTAATCACAGGTACTTTCCCACTCACCTGGTCACCAGGGCCATAGAGACATAACTTTAAGTCTGAGCCCACATCATTTCTAGGAACGGGCAAGGCCTCCCTATGTGTAGCTGAATCATCAGAAAGAACAGCTATCTTGGAGCTCAGGCCAGAGCAAGAAGTCATTCACTACATCCATTCAACCAAAATTTACTGAGCACGTACCACATGCCAGACACTGTTCACAGTGTTTGGGATACATTCAGTAAAGAAAATGATCACTAAATAAATAAATAAATAAATAAATAAATAAATAAATAAATAAGGTGCCCAGGTGGCTCAGTCGGTTAAGCATCCAACTCTTGATTTCCGCTCAGGTCATGATCTCAGGGTCCTGGGATCTAGCCCTGCATCATGCTCCAGGCTCACCATGGAATCTTCTTGACATTCTTTCTCTCCCCCTCTCTCTTCTCCTCCCCCAACTCATACTCTCTCTCAAATAAATAAATAAAATCTTTTAAAACAAACAGACAAACCCTGCCCTTTTGGAGTTTAAATCTTTCAAGGTGTCAAAGAAGCTGACAATATATTCATGGTGTTTCAGGAGACAGAGTAAATGTGAATCACAAGTGAGAGTTAACAACAAAATCCAGGCCAATTCATCCACTCTACGTGGTACATCTTATGATGATATGGCCATAACCATTCTATTCAGGACCACCTCTGGTCAGAGTGGAAGAGTAGGTGTAGGTAGAGAAATGTAATCAGACAAATATGGATTAAAATCTTGGCTCTATTAGTTGTGTAACCTTGGCCAAAGAATTAAACTCTCTTTGCTTTAAATTCTTTATCTGTAAAATGAGGATGACAATACCCATCTCACCCATTTGTGGTATAGATTAAGTAAGAAAATACACACAAAATCTTCTACAAGGGGCTGGCTTTTGTAAAAATTTAATAATTTATGGTTTTCTTTTATCTTCGATAAGCATCATTGTTTATGATAGTTATATAACTCTCCCTATATTTTGGGGGGACAGTATAGGCCAGTATAGTTATTATCTTTTTACATTGGGGTAAACTGAGGCAAAGTAATTAGATGAGTTCTTTGATTATGAATAATTCTGCTCTTTGTTCATCAGTCAACCTTCTGTGATAATCTTGATTAATCTGTACTCTTCTTTCCATTTGGGTCACTCTTTTGAGGTTTCTGCTATTGGCAATCTTTCTATACTTTTCTATTCCTTTTGATCAAAATTCTTCTTATGGAATGGTTGAAATGAAACAACCACAAAAGAAGTTACAGAAGGAGACAGTAGATGTCTGATGTTCTTAAATATGTCCTTGCATCTCTGTGGGCAAGAAAGTAGGAAGCTCTGGGACCTTTGTGGGTTAAAAGTCTAAGCTCCAGGTCAGTACACCTGGACAACTTCATGCAGCTGCCAGGAGTATTGAAGGAAAGAATGTCTTCAGATTGCTGAGCATTTTGCTTCACCCATAGTAGGTACTCAGTTTTCCTTCCTCTGCTCCTGGCAATACTATAAAGCTCAGCTTTCATTAGATTAAATGGGTAGATGAGACAACTTTGAATATGCATTATTCTATAGTAGGGTAAACAAATGATGGTAACTCCATATGAAAATGAGGAATTTGTGGAACAAAAGGGTTATGTTCTTCAGTAACACTGTATCCTTGCAGCTGGAAAGACATATTTTTCTTAAGTGGCTGGAACTTGTCGCTTGACTAGATACATCCTATTTATGGTGACTTTCTCTAAAGCTCATGATTAATGTGGGCTTTTAAAAATTGTTTTTCTTTGTGTTACATAAATATGGTTTCTCTCCAGTATGGACGAATGCTGGTTTTAATTAAATTTAGGAAGGAAAGGGAGAGGTGGGGGTTGGTAGCCTGACACAGTCAAAGAACATCAGTGAAAATCACATTGGTGTTTGGAGTATGCCATTGAAAATAGAATAAATAATATGAAAGAGAGGACTTCTCGAAATGGGAAATTAGTGAATATGCTTAAACCTTCCTATATTGTTCTCATTTTGGCTTATGATAGTATTCTTCCTTTGGCGAGGAGAGATTTTATTTTTTTAATCATTTATTCTGTGTGTTTTATACATTACCAAGCTTGAACCAACTTTCTTTTGTTTTATTTTCCTCCAGAAAAAAAGTCATTATTTTATGAGTGAATTTCACTATTAAATTAATCATGTTTATTTGTATTACTTTGGCTATAAAGTAATTGAAACTTGGATCAAGTCTAATCTACAAAGGGCTAAAGTTAATTATGATGCAGAGAGGAAACTATATTACTTTTAGCTAAAATTTACCTTTACTAAGCATACTCTTTTTTAAAAGAAATACAAATCATGTTTTAAAAGTAAACATGATTACTTAGAAAAAAAATTGTTTTCAAGCACTTGAATAACCTACATTTATTTGTAATAGTTATACTAATTAGAGACTAGTCTCATCTATTCCTCAGAGCAGGTCCTTAAGAACTTTTAGTCAGCAATAGGATGAATGGATAAACTCTGAGACAAACTTAAATTATCATCGGTATTTGTGAGTTGTAAAACAATATTTCTTCAAAAATATTTCCTCATCTAGAATATTTTTCATGGTTTTGGCCTGACCTTCCCCTCTACTCATTCAAATAAGTAAAACTGGTCTGCATTCTTAAATCATTCCTGAAAGTTCCACCTCCCAACTTCCAATCACTGGTGTCTCCCTGGCAGTTTATGTCCTTGTAGGCTGCTTCTCACCTGAGGCAGTAAGCAAGCTCACTAAGAATGCTGATTGACTCCATCTCTGAAATATGATTGGGGTTAAAAATGTGCGTTGTTTAATGGAAAGGAAAACTCTAAATTTAAGGCAGTCATGCTTCCTGTGGGGAGGTCAAAGAGTGAATAGATTATGGGTTGTGGGGGATAGAGAAAGAAGGAGGAAAATTTATGTGCTCCATGGTATTTGAAACCAACTTACAATTGGCCCCTAGAGTCCAGAGATTCACATATTGTGTAGTTTGGGAAAATGGATGCGAAATTTTAGAATAACCCTCAAAAGTGCCTCTTATGAGCTATCCTGGTCAAAGATCCACCCCTCCCCCCACCTCCTGATTTTTTTTTTTTAAGAAAACACATTAATATTGAAAAAAATCCAATTTGCTTGAAAGTAATACCACTTGACTGGCAGTCATTGAGTAGGATTTAAAGGGACAAGTTCAATTATTTATAAAGCTTTGTGAATTTGAGCAAATTTCTTAACTTCTCTGGGCCTCATTCTTATAAAGAGGATAATAATAGGAAGAAATTATGTCATACACATTCAGCATATAAAAATTCAACCCTGCATTTTTTTAAAGAGGAAAGGGAAAGAAAGATAATTCAAATTGCAAAAAATGATTCCATCTGCCATTCTACTCAATGAATATTTCTCCAGGTAAATGTGAAGTGGGAGGTATGAATCTGTTCTTCCTTGATTTAGTCTTAATTTCTGAGGTCTTCTTATGATGTCAGCATCTCAACAATCCTAATGTGATGCAATCTCTTTCAAAATACCAACAGCATCTTTCACAGAACTGGAACAGATAATCCTAAAATTTGTGTGGAACCACAAAAGACCCTGAAAAGCCAAAGCAATCTTGAAAAAGAAGAACAAAACTGGAGGTATCATAATCCCAGATTTCAAGGTACACTACAAAGTTGTAGTAATCAAAACACTACAGTACGAGCACAAAAATAGACACATAGATCAATGGAACAGAATAGAGAGCCCAGAAATAAACCCATGATTATATGGTCAATTAATCTATGACAAAGGAGGCAAGAATATGCAATGGGAAAAAGTCTTTTCGACAAATGTAGGGAAAACTGGGCAGCTACATGCAAATGAATGAAATTGGACCATTTTCTTATGCCATATACAAAAATAAACTCAAAATGGATTAAAGACCTAAATATAAATAGACCTGAAACCATAAAAATCCGTGAAGAAAGCACAGGCAGTAATTTCTCTGACATTGGCCATAGCAACATTTTTCTAGATAGGTCTCCTGAGGCAAGGGAAATAAAAGCAAAAATAAATTATTGGGTCTACATCAAAATAAAAAGCTTCTTCACAGCAAAGAAAACAACCAACAAAACAAAAAAACAACCTACTGAATGGAAGAAGATATTTGCAAGTGATCTATCCAATAAAGGGTTAGTATCCCAAGTATATAAAGAATGGATACGACTCGACACCAAAATAAAGGCATAAATAACTAAATAACTGACTAAATAAATAATCAATCCAATTGAAAAATGGGCAGGAGACATTTTCCAAAGACCTACACATGCAGACACGTGAAAAGATGCTCAATATCACTGATTATCAGGGAAATGCCATTCAAAACTACAATGAGAAGTCATCTCACACCTGTCAGAATGGCTAAAATCAAAAACACAATAAACAAGTGTTGGTGAGGATGTGGATTAAAAAGAAACCTCTTGCACTGTTGGTGGGAATAAAAACTGGTGCAGCCACTGTGGAAAACAGTTTGGAGGTTCCTCAAAAATATAAGATAGAATTACCATGTGATCCAGTAATTACACTACTGGGTATTTACCGGAAGTATATGAAAATGCTAATTCAAAAAGATATATGCACCCTTATGTTTATTGCAGTGTTATTTGCAATAGCCAAACTATGGAAACCACCTAAGTGTCCGTCAACAGATGGAATGGATAAAGAAGAGGTGATATATATCTACACACACACACACACACACACACACACACACACACACACACATGCTTACACACACACTGGAATATTACTCAGCCAAATAAAGAATGAAATCTTGCCATTTGCGACAACATGATGGAGCTAAAGGGTATAATGCTAAATGCAGTAAGTCAGTCAGAGAAAAACAAATACCATATGATTTCACTCATATGTGGAATTTAAAAAACAAATAAATGACCAAAGAAAAAAGAGACAAACCAAAAACCAGACTCTTAACTCCAGAGAACAAATGATGGTTACCAGAGGGGAGGTGGGTGAGGGATGAGTAAAACAGGTGAAGGGGATTAAGAGGGCACTTACAGTGGTGAGTACTGAGAAATGCATAGAATTGTGCAATCACTATATTGTACACTTGAAACTAATGTAACACTGTATGTTAACTATATTGGAATTAAAATAAAAAGAAATTAAAAAACAAAAAACAACCCTAGTGTGTTTCTACTATATACTTTTGTACAATAGGGTCCTAAATATATAAGCTGCAACTTTCTTTGGACCTCAAATGAACAGTGACGGAGGTAAAATTGGCAGGGTCATACTCACTGCGAGATGGTGTAGCCATCACTAACAGAGTACCTTTTCTCCTTAGGTATTTTCAGTGAGAATGTAGACTAGGTTTTTTTGTCTTATATGTTGATTTTAAAACTTCAGCCCCGCCCCGCCTCCCCCTCTCCCCCTCCAGTAAGCGTTAACTCCACTTTTATGGCTACTCTTAAAAGATAGTTGGGTCATAGAAACAGAAAGTGTAGAAGAGTGGTTACCAGGGGTTGGAGGGAGGATGGGGAGTTATTATTGAATGGGTACAGAGTTTCTGTTCGGGGTGATAAAAAAGTTCTGGAGTTGGATAGTAGTGTTGGTTGCACAACATTGTAGACGTGCTTAATGTCGCTGAATTGTACACTTAAATATGATTAAAAGAGTAAATTTTGTGGCATGTGTATTTTACCATACTAACAACAAAAACAGTAGTTTGGAAGGTTCCATAAGAAAATATGCATATCAAGCACTTAACACAAAATCATGAACAGCCAATATAAGTAACTATGATTGTTAGAGGGGTTATTTGGTTACTGCTTATGGATTAGTCCTACCTATCTGATTTTATGCCTTTTGACTCAGTCTAATTAATACACAGGCTGGGAGGGGACGTGATGTTTCTCCTGACCCATGGGCACATTTCAAGACATAAATCACAGAACTCCTCTCTGGATCCCATTAAATCCTTGCCCCCTCTCTCCTACTGCCCACCGCTCCTTTGTTCCTATGTGTATCTAGCCCAGCCCAGTCATGATTTTCAGGTTTCTGTTTTTATTTCTGTCTGTGATCACCATCTGGACTTGTCTGCATTTCTCTGAGTTCCATCTGCTATTCTCTTTGAAATCTTTTTGGGTTCTTCTTCTTATTCCCTCTATTTCTTTGCCCAGGTTAATTCCCTATATGATGAACCTCAATCCTCAGTTCTCAAGACACTCACTGGGCTCTACCCCAGCTGCCTTTTAAGGGGAGCAACATAGATAGTCCTCCAATTAGGAAATCAGGGGCTCAGGATTTCCCTTTTAGAACGTTTCAAGGCTAAAGCTCTTGTGTGTGGCTGGGAGAAGTAAAAGAAGAGAGGCTGAGGGCCTGTTGTGGGCTGTCACCTGGATAAGAAGGCCAGGAATTTGAGAAATTGGAAAGAGCCAGGAGTGGAATAAGGGAAGCAGAAGGTATTGAGACTACAGAGAAACCACGCTGAGGCCAGGGAGAGAAACGACATTGGCATAGACTACTCTGATCTGAGACCCAGAGGTTAATTAGTTCTCTGGATATAGCCACTTGTTTAAAGTTCCAGATCATTTCTCTCCTTTGCTGGTTTTCTTCCTGCTTAGAATGGCTGTAGCCAAATCTGGAAGAAGAACTGACATTACAGTATGACAGGATCTCAGAGGTGATGTAATTCATCTGTCTTACTTTCAGATGAGGCATGGCCCAGAGCAGGAAGATGCTGTGCTGCAACTAGCCCAGCTATCAGTGGTGGGGTCTGGACTTGAACTCAAATCTCACTATTTTCAATAATAGCTTTGTACTTTGTAGCCTCCGATGGGTGAGAGCCATGATGGTGGAGCTGTTTAGAACCATACTGAATATAGCACCATATGCATTGCAGCAGGTAATAAATGCTTCTTGATGGTAGTGGTGATGAAGATGATGATTATGGCCATACAGAAAAGTCCATTTAGATGAAATTAAATGATACTGCATGGATGAGAGGGGGAAATGCCATGCTATTTAATGGCTGACATGTAAGATGAATTTGGTAATGAAGCTCTGGGACTTATCAGGCCAGAAAACTGCATTCTCTCATTATACAGCCCTTAATGACCCACTTATTACTAATATAAAGAAAAAGATATACATATAAACACATGTTACTGAATGTTTGGCTGCAAGAAATGAAACCCGCATACCAGTTTGAGGGGTTAGCAACAGACGCTGTTTCTGTTTGAATGATCAAATTTGCTGTTTTCCAGCTGGAAAATGACAACTGAAGTAAAAAGGTAAAGGATGATTTGACTATGCTTATAAAAAAGACAAGAAAGACTAATGTAAAGAAAGCAGGTGGAGTTGGCTAGCTCTAAGGATCTCTACAGGGGACCTGGAAGAGGGAACGCATTCATTTGGAAGTCTGACCTATGCCCTCTTTTTGGGATGTGTCTCTCTAAAAGTATTCAACTCCTCACTTATATAGCATTCATTTCTCTGACAAATTCAATTATCCAAGATACAGCTGATAGCCACCAGGGAAGCCAAAATGGAGGTCTCACCTATTCACAAAATCTTATGCATTTCACCCATAAGAGTTCTTCTTAGGTCTTTGCTCAGAAATTACTTGACACCCAATCTTAGAGAGTTACTGGTTTCCTAGCTCATTGCAGAGTACAAGCAGCAGAGCCTAAGGTGTGAGAGGGGTGTTTAGTCAAAGGCATACTCTTTAGGACCAGAGCAGGTGATGCACGTTGGCACTTCAAGCATTCATTTCACTTATCTGGAAAATTGCCTTCTGGGAACACTGTGTTTCATGCTGCTGCCCCACTGATGTTTTTGCTTTGGTGTTGCCAAGGTTGGAGTCCTGCCTCAAACATATATTAGGTAATGACTTTGGGCAAGATACTGTCCATTGCTGATCTCCAGTTTCTTCATTTGTAAACTGGGGATTATAATATCTACCACATAGGGATGTTCTAAATATTAACAGATTGATTTGATGTGCATCTAGTGCTTAGCTTCATGCCTAAAACATAGGAAATGCCCAATAAACATGGTATTACTATTGTGCTGCTGTCAGTAATATTAATCACCATTTTTCCCTTCTACTTTTGATTCTACATATTGTGCAGTTGTAAGGGATGAAGTTATGGGGCAAGGGAACCGATGACACTTGGAGGATAAAACAGTGAGTCTCACCCTCATGTCAAGACACTGCCACCAACAAAGCCATGTTGGGGCCCCGATCCCAATTACATGCTGTCCTTTCCACTCAAAGCAGTATATGTATTGGTTTAACTCTTTGTAGTTTGTATGACAATTTTGCAAACTTTATCTTATTTGACCTGCACAATAACATTGTGAGAGTAGTACTTATCTGCTCCATTTCACAGATGAGAAAGAATTACTTAGGATTTAAATAACTTCCTCACATTTAACCAGATCTTAAAGAGAAATAATCTTGAGCTTGAGATGTATTCTCCAAATCCAATGGTATTTCTCTTTGGTTATGCTGCCCCAGAGACCATGACTGATAACCTACAAGAGAATTCTTAATGACTTGGGAAAAGACTGGGTCTTGGGAATACGGTTGTTGCTGCTTCAGAGAATATAGAAGATGGCATACAACTGTATAGAACTGGATGCAAAATTCACAATAAGCCGGATAAAAACTGGATCAGAACTTTTTTGTCCAACAACCTATTTATAAATAAGGTAATGGTACAAATAAAACATGAGAGAATGTTTTAAATCATTAAAGAGAAAAATCTGTATTCAAGCATAATGTTTGGAATATCATTCTCATATAGAAATCCAACTACCAATTACAAGTCAGCCTCATCAGCAAGTCTACAGAGATCTCGGTGTGGGGAATATACTGACTTGGCGAGGTGTTTAAGAAAATGGCATCTTTTATTCCAAAATAATGCAACTTTTCCTTTCTACATGTTTTCCCAGTAAATTCAATAACCCCTTTTTCTCAATTAAAAAGGCAGGAAAGAGGAAAGAAGAGAAGAAATTAATATTTATTGAGCATCCATACAGGAATACATACTTTGCTATGCACTTTTACATGTTATCTCATTTAACCTTAAAAATAGCCTTTGGTATTAGGTACTCATCATTCTCCTCATTCAAAAGGCTGTTTCCTGGAATTTGTACAATAGCTCTTCTCAAAAGTATTTGTGATAGTATGTGAAGGGTTAGAATCCAGTCACGAGCTTCCCAAAGATATGTTTTGTTTGGCATGCAATACCGTTTTAAAATTTTTGAGCCAATTTCCAGCTTAAAGAAAATCAGAAGCTCTGGCAATACTGGGTCTACATCCAGAATGGCCAGTGGCTGGAGTGGAACAGGGACCACCCTTTCAACAGCCCATGACATCTAATGTGCCACAGTCACTCTTGGGCCTGCTTTGCTCTTAGAGTTCGAGTTTATTTGTTGAGAAGTGGGTGCTTATATAGCACACCTCGTCTTTTCAGATGAAAGCAAAATTGAGTGGGGAGCATTTGTTTGGAGTATCTTATAAGGACAGTGTTGTCTAATGGAATTCAAGGAACCCCACTGTTTCTGCTGCGTCCTTAATGACCTTGGAGCCCCTTTACTCTCTTCCATTCCTTTTTGCCCACCATCAGCACATATTTATAAAGCAGTTAGTGTGTGCTCAGCAGTAGAGAAAGATACAGAGATGATTGATTGGTGCTTATCCTCAAGAAACATTAGAACCTAGAGGAGGGTAAGACATAGGGGGACATAACTATGATATGAGAGAGTGAAGTAAGCTCTAGAATGGAAGGACAAACAAGCGCCTGTGTCTACAGGGAGGACCAATTAATTCTGACTTGGGGGATTTATATGGGGTTTTACAGACCAAGTATTATTTAATCAAGCCTGAAGGTTGGTAGACTTTTTCATAGTGCAGTAAAATATACACAACATGAAATTTACCAATTTAACCATTTTTAAGTATACGAGTCAGTGGCCCGAAGTATATTCAAGGTGTTGTGTAATCATGAAGAAAGTAAGTGACACTATCAGGTTCAATCACTCACATGCATTCACAGGATAAAATTAATTAACTTACTCCTCTGCTATCTCAATCCAAAGAGTATTTGAGATGTCTTGTAAAAACACAGGCTATACAATAAGTCCAACTTACAGAGTTCTATGGAGAACTAGAGTAAGAAAATGAACACGATGCTGGAAGATGGATTTATTCGCAGAATTTTTTCTATAGGTTGAAGACAAATTTGTGTCCAAGCTCTATAGCTGTAAAAGCAAAAAAGAATGTAGGATATTTTTATCCTACAGTTGTTACTGTAAAATTGTTATTGTAGAAATTTTTTTCTGTAATTTTTTTTCTCCCCTCATATATTGATTGTACCCTATTTCTTTGCAAATTGGGTGCTTCAGATTCTCTTTTTTAAAAGTAGGCTGTAGAGGGGCACCTGGGTGGCTCAGTTGTTAAGCGTCTGCCTTCAGCTCAGGTCATGATACCAGGGTCCTGGGATCAAGCCCCACATCGGGCTCCCTGCTCAGCGGGAAGCCTGCTTCTCCCTCTCCCACTTGCCCTGCTTGTGTTCCCTCTCTCGCGGTCTCTCTCTCTGTGTCAAATAAATAAATAAAATCTTTAAAAAAAATAAAAAAAATAAAAGTAGGCTGTAAATTAAATATAGTTATATATTTGTAAATATATACTATATGCACACAACTTCTATATGTACTATTTCTTCTTGGAGGCATTTTAGAACTCAGCACCTATATGATTTATTTATTTAAAAAGGCCATTTTCGTGAAGTTTACTTAAAATTGTGTATTTTATAATTTTCTTAATTACATGGATAATAATAATAGTAATAGCTAATAAATGCTTACTATGCACCAGGCACTGGGCTACGTGTTTTGTGTGTATTACCCATTTTATCCTCACAACATCTCTGTAATATATGTTCTTTTATTTTCTCTTCTTTACGAAGAGAGGCATACAGAAACTAAGTAATTAACAGAGAAAACGAAGTTTTGGCTCCTTCTTGCATCTGTATTACACACAGACCCACATCTTCCTGGGGGAGGGCATGGCGGTATGATAGAGGTGATCATCTCTATTCTTTCTACTTCCTGAAGAAGTTGGAATAAAACACAACACTGTGTGTGACACATGGAATGACCTGTTGAAAAGTAAAGAATTGTGTGGGATCAAGGATTTTTGGTTAGAAAACAAAATCTGAGGGCCCCAAGCAAAGGCCCCAGGTAACAGGTAGTAGGGATTAGATCCTGGGGGTGAGGTAGAGGCAGGGGTCAAGCCGACCCTCTTGTTTCTGGCTTATGTAACTGCACGGATTGCTAGTCCCTGAGACAGTAATAATAACAATATTCTAGAGCAGGAGTTGGCAGACTTTTTCTGCGAAGGGCCAGACAGTAAATAGTTTAGATATTGTGGGCCACATGGTCTCTGTCACAACTACTTCACTATAGTGTGAAAGCAGCCACAGACAGTATGTTAGCTGTGTGCCAGAAAACTCTGGAGAACAATTCACTGGCCCTTTGTGAGGAGTCGAGGCTGTATTCACCTTCCTTTCTGAAGTCTCCTGTCGGCCTCCGTAGTCCTTTCAGCTTTTAATCTAGATTTACTGGGGTTTATAGTCCTCAAAGCCTTTTCAAACAGATATCGTACAATTCTCACATTACTGCAGTGAGTAGATTTTCCCCTGGTTTTATTGATGAAGAAACTGATACTCAGGCACTTTAAGGGCCTTGCACAAGGTCGCCGAGTTACCAAGAGGAAACACCAACATGAAGCCACATGTTCCGACTTCATAGGTTGTGCTTCTCTAACACGGATTTGTCTGCCTGCACAGATATGGTAAAGTGAAAAGTTATTGGAACCATTTTGGATTACCTTTGTCGCAGTGCCTCTTTACTACTCGTGGATGTGTTGTTTACTCATTCATTCATTCATTCATTCATTCATTCAGTGAATACTTATTGAAATCCCTCTTATACCAGGAATGGTGCTAGATCCTAGTGATATAAGGACAAACAAAAGCTTCTATGAGCCCTACCCTCAGGTAGTAAAGGAGGCCAACATTACTCAAATAAGGCAATAAATTTTATATCATTACCATTGTAGCAAGAAGTATGAAAGAGAGGTATATCAAATGTTCAAAGCCTATGATAAGGATATTTGATCACATCTGTGGAAGTCAAAGATTTCCCCTAAATAAAGGATAATTAAGCAAACAGTGAAAAGATAGGAAGGTTCTAATAAGGCCAAAAGAATTGAAGGTGATGTTAACTTTCCAGTCTGAGTAGCCAGCTTGTGCAAAGGCCCTGTGGCAGGAGGTAACATCCTATTCAAGAGGCCGGGAAAAAAGCAAGAATAATAAGACCATAGAGGACAGGTTGGGGAGCCCAGACCAGCGTCATATTAAAGTTCTGATCATCATTTGGACGAACTCCCTCAGAGTGCCCATTTACTATTAAAAACAAAACAAAACTATGTAGTGTTTAAATAGAGGAGCAATATGATCCAATTACCATTTTGGAAATAATTGTTTTACTGCAGTAGGGAGAGGGGGTTCGATACAGTAAGAATGGATGTGAGACCAACTAGGAGCTATGTCAGTAATCATGGCAGAGGAGGGGAGAAATGGATAGATGTAGGAGTTTGTTAGAAGGTAAAATCGGTAGGGTTGGTGGTGGGCTGGAAGAAGGAGTGAGCTTGTGGAGGTACAAAGGATGCCCCCTGGTTTTCTAGAGATGGAAGGCTAGTGGCTCACTCACTGAACCAGGAGCATTCTTTGGTATCTTTAGGTTGTAAGTCCACATTGTGTAATTAGCCGTACACATTTTGATCTTGACATGCCTTTGAGATACCAAGAGAAGCTGTCAAATAGCATTTACAAGTCTTGCCTGTTTAAATGAATAATCTAGAATGAAAATTTGTGAGGGATGCCTGGTAGCTGGAATCAGGCAAAGTCTATCTACCCATTCATGATATATGCTTTGGTTTAGTTATTTGTTAAGTGTGTGTGTGTGCGGGGGGGATATTCCTAATAATCTAATAAAGCAAAGTAATTGATTAAGTCAAATCAATGGGGTGGAAACAAAGACTTTCCCCACCGTAGAAGACTTCCTAATGAATACAGCGTAAAAGAAACTATTTTTAGGTTTGGGAACAAAACTCTTATTTTCTTAGTTAAGTGACCATAAATTTATCCTAACTCATACTTGATATTTAGGAAAAAGCATTAGCATTCACCTGGAGCAGGCAGCAAGTCCTTTGGGCTGCTGAGGCTGGGAACTGGGCTGAGGGTTCTGAAGTCTGCATTGTACGGAAGGGGCTTGTTGCTTGTTTGTTTATTGTGCATCTTCCTTACTTTATGTCTCCTCTTTGCCTGAAGCTACCATCAGGCATGAGGCTTGCAGTTGCTATTTTCTGGTGAAGGATATAGAAATAAACACGAGCTAAATGCACATTTGTGAGACATTGAGAAGGGAGGTGCTGCAACTCTGCATCTGATTTTACTTCAGTCCTTCCTTGCTTTCTCTCCTTGTGGCTTTTGCCTTACAGCTTTTGCTGCTGCCGTGGGGAGCTCTGCTCCATGTAACTATAAAAATTTGAGTCAATTGGAAAAACACACACACAGACACACACACACACACACACACACACAGTTACTCGGGGGCACAGATATATTTCCAATTCTTCCACAAATTGTGATCGCTGAGTAAGTCACGTGATCACCTAATTCCATCATAAATTGCAAACAAAAGTTGGTTTAGGTATCCTCTAGAGTCATGTTTCTCAAGTTGAGTCATTTAGACCAATCGCCCCCATCAATGTCCTAGCAGTGTAAGGGTGCTGGGGTGGAGCAAACATTTGACAAATGTATAAATGAGTAACAAGGAATCGCTGGTCTCCTTTTGAAGCTCTTCTGGGTCAGAAAACTCACTTCTTTTTCTTTTTCTTATTTTTTTATAATTCCATTTTAAGACTCCTCTCTTAACAAAATGTTCTTGTAGGAATTTTGAGTCTTATGCTCTGTAGTGAGAATTGGGCTGCTTTTGTTGTTTAGGATTCAAACAACAAAAGCAGCCCAATTCTCACTACAGAGCATTAGTCTTCTCTTTTTCCAAGATATCCTCTCTGACCATCCCCGCCCACCTTGTCCCAGAGCCCTTGGTTCAGAGCATCCATGCGGCAATTCATTCCTCTTCACCAACATAAACACGCACTTTATCCAAGAAACTTGCTGGACTCTCTGCCCGGGGAATCAGGGGCCCTTACTGGTGATAAAGAATATACAAATGAATGTAATAAAGTGCTCTTGGTCCAGGAGTGGAACAGTCCTCAAATAGTCAGGAGTTGATGAGAGATGCTACGCTAGAGATTCCTACCAAGTGCTCAGGGATGCTAGAAGAAGGGAAAGACTGATTGCCTAGGGAAGCAGGGAAGATGAGGGACACTTAAACTGATCCTGAATTTCTCTGTGCCTCAGCTTATGCATCTTAAATCAGAGATAATAATGGTATCTAATCCATAGGGCTCTTTGTGAGATTTAATTACATATAATATATAAATGTATAATTACATAATATATACTACATATAATATTATGTATATTGTATACATATTTAATTATATATACATAAGATATATATGTGTGCCTTTGGAAACACCTGTCAAATAGTCTATACTAACCCCTACTTGTTGTTATTAATGCTATCATTAGTAAATTGCTTCTTCATATTCTATGTCATTTTTTTGTTGATAGGGATATCTTTCTCCTAATGGTTTGTAGAATACATTTCACTTACTTGTGTCTTATTACATGTTAATTATATGTCATCTGGAAAATAGAAAAAAGATAAATGAAAAAAAAAAGAACACCGGAGGGTCTATTCTTTGGACATTTGGAAGAATTTATCCATAAAATCATATGGGTATATTTTGAGGATAATTATTTGGTAACTTTTGATTTACTTATCAAATACTCTGTTTTTTCCTAATTCATTAATTTTTATTCTTCCTATTATTTCTATCTTGTGTTTTTTAGGAGTACTTTATTGTACTTAGTTTTTATTTTATTGAGTTTAATGACTTGTTCATGTATTTTATTCTTTGACTTTATTTAAGAATGAGAGCATTCAAATACTAAATTTGTGTCTGAGTAAGTTTTGGTCACAGTCCTTCAGCTTTGTGTTACAATATTCTCATTATTATTGCTTTTAAATTTAATATTCTGTAACTGCAATTCTGATTTCTCCTTTATTTTAAAAAGTTCTTTTAACAAGTGCTTATACATTTCAATTGCTCAAAGGTTTATTTGTACTTTTACTATTAATTGCTAGTTTTGTTGCATTATGGTGATAGAATATAAACGAAATATTTTCTGCCTTTTTAGAATTTATTGAAGTTTCACTATAATCAATACCAATCAGTTTCATTGTGGTCAATAACTGAATAGTTTCTGTCAGTTTTTTTAGTGCTTAAAAACTACATACTCTCTTTTATAAGATGGGTATACATATATCTACCGAGTTAATACTTCCAAATTCTATTAATGAATCTTCTGTGTCTCTAATTAATTCTAGCTGTCTTCCTGTCCACAACAGAGAGATTTGTTGACATCTTCCTAATATATCTTATTTGCTAATCAATGCTGTGTTATTGACGATATTTTTGGAATTTTACGTATTTATGATAGATTTCTCTCTATAGATAAAATACCTCCTCTTTGCCCTATTTGACAGTTTTTTGACAGTATTTTGATAAGAATATACATATTTATTTATATGTGTACATATTGTTTGCATTTATTTCTCTTTTTTGATGCTTTTAAAAATATTTTGGACATTTTATTTATAACATTTTCTGAACAGTTTTGGCTTTGGCATTTCTTTTATGTTCAGAATAAACTTGAATTTCGTCTTTTGATTCATTTGAAGAATTTAAAAATTAGGAGATATTAATTAACATTTATTGTCTTAACATGATTGTTCTTTTATTTTTTTGCCCTTTGATCTGTATTTCCCATAATTTAAAAATTTTTTTCTAATGGTGTTATAAGCCCTGCTTTTAAAATTTTACTAGTAGTTATCCTTAAGTTTTTATTTATTCTCAAAACAATAAATTTATTTACAATAAGAGAAAAAATCTTTAGACTTCCATTTATTAAGATAAGGAATGTACTAGAATCTTTAATTCTTACAATGCCTTCTCTTTTCATATTCCAATATTTGTTGGGATATCTGGACTCAGATCTAGCTTATTATTAAATAATTTTCTGTATTATCCATCTTACATTTCAAAAATAATTTAGAACATTTAATTTTTGTGAACATATATAGAACCTACACAAATTAGACCATGTGTGTTTAAATAGATTTGGTATTCCATACAAGTCCTTGTCCAATACTCCTTAGCCATTTTTAAGTTCTTTATTTTAATTCATATTTCTGTTGATTAGGATACGTTAGAATTTTTTTTATTGGGGCGCCTGGGTGGCTCAGTCATTAAGCGTCTGCCTTCGGCTCAGGTCATGATCCCAGGGTCCTGGGATCGAGCCCTGAGTCGGGCTCCCCGCTCCGCGGGAAGCCTGCTTCTCCCTCTCCCACTCCCCCTGCTTGTGTTCCCTCTCTCGCTGTGTCTCTCTCTGTCAAATAAATAAATACAATCTTTAAAAAAAAAGATTTTTTTTAATTTTGAGGTAAGGTATATTAATGTTATGCTTTTTGGACACTTGCATATTTGAAAAGTAGCATGGCTATGACAGGTGTATTGAATCACCTAAGCTTTTATCTTCTAGAAGTCAGTGTTCTTGTGAGGTTGGAGCTCAATATGATTTTTGTTTCTTTGTGATAGTAGTAACAACAGTAATTTTTACTATGTATTAAGGACTCCATATACATATATTTCTATACAGAGATGCTATCATTTAATTCTGCCAACAAGTCTATTAGTTAATTGTTATTCTCATTAGGTCGATGAGAAAATGAGACTGAGCAACCGTGAAGTGGGAAAGTGGCAGAGTGATTTTTCTAATACCAAACCCTGAGCTCTTGATCCCTATTTTTATATTCTTTTATTTTGATACCTGCAAATATATAGGATTTTTTCTTTACTTCTGAAATGAAAGAAAAAAATCCATATCAGGTTTAGATGTTTATTTGTTCTTTTTTTTTTTTTTTTTTTTACTGTTACATGGTATGCCTTTTTTATCTGAAAACTTGGCCTTTTTCCAGCTTAGAAAAGTGTCCCATTACAGCTTGATTGTTACTCTTGTTCATTTGTCCAGTTCCTTCCTAAGGAGTAGCAACTGCCCCCTTTGGTCTGAATCTTGGGAAGGTGTCCCTGTTTTATCATAAGTGCCATTGATCAGGTTTTTTGTGGTATGGATCTGGTTGATTAAGGAGCTTCATTTTCACAGAATTAATGACAGGGAATGAGTCTTCTGATGTCCAGGAAAGACTGCTTCGCTGGGAGAAAATGTACAGACTTTCTGTGGTCACTAAGGAAGAACTTGACCTCTCTGAGCCTTGCTAACCTCATTTCGAAATGAGGTTACCGCCTCATAAGGTAAAGAGAAATAAGACATGTGCGTGTGCTGCGGAAGTTGAAAAGTACATTTTAAACAATCAAGATTTTGAAGATTATTTTTAGTGCTATATCTGGGACAGTGATCAATGCATTTAAAATATCATTGCCGAACACAAACTAGTCTAAAAAAATAGTCTAGGACAGTTATTTTATTAATGAGAAAACATGGGTCCAAGAATTTATTTATTTTTTTCTTCTTTTTTTTAAAGAGTTTATTTACTTATTTTGACAGAGAGACAGCGAGAGAGGGAACACAAGCAGGGGGAGTGGGAGAGGGAGAAGCAGGCTTCCTGCCGAGCAGGGAGCCCAATGCGGGGCTCGATCCCAGGACCCTGGGATCATGACCTGAGCCTAAGGCAGACACTTAATGACTGAGCCACCCAGGTGCCCCGGGTCCAAGAATTTAAGTGACTTGATCACCAAGTCCCAATTAGTAGATCTGAAGCTATACCGTGCAAGCCTCCAGCAAAGAGATTTGCGTTATTTTTATTTGTGCTTGAGACACATTTTTTTCAATCAGGAAAACCGTGGTAAAAGCTAGGTTATTTACTATAAAGGCCCTTCAAGGCTTTGCGGTGACATTTTTCATAAGCAGATGTCTCAGGGAGTTAATTTGGGGTGTAGGCAGTGAGCCAGCTTGGCCAAATGCTACAGGCCTTTTCCTTGGTTACTGTTTGGTGATTTTAAAAATGGTTCTTGCTGCGTGATAAAGATGGCTTCCCCAGGGAAAGTGTAGTCTGCATAGCTAAGTGGGTTCCCTAACTTTTTCCTGGGATACTCCTTTTAAAGCAAAACTTGAAAGAAAGAAACTGAAAAAGCAAAACTCTACTTCATTAAAGCAATAATCGAGAAACACAATTTTAATAATATTCTAAGATTGCTCAAATATTAAACTACCATTATATGAAGAGATTCATATCCAACACAAGTGAAGGATAGTAAACGAGAGCAAACCTCCCATTTAAAAAAAAAAATCTTTCCTTCTTGACAAAACCCCCAGATGTGCACCAAGTGATCAGTGTTTCCATTAAAAGTTCAAAAGATGGAATCCAGATGTTTCTCTCAGCTCTGCGTCCTTTGACCCCTGATGCATTTACTTGCTCTTGGAAGTTTTGGTCACATGACTCCCTGAACTTTATGCTCTACCTAAATAGTTCTGAAATTTACTCTATGATAATGGAGCATAGAGTTGTTTGGGTTGGGGATCAATTTCATGTCTATGAAGTGCTGCTGAAACTTTAAAGTTTTCCCTTTTCCTTTTAGTTCTTTTTGAAAAAATGTCTGTGTTTAAGTCACGTTATCATTTTCTATCTGGAATTTTAAGTGCTAAACATTTTAAATGCCAAATGTTTGACCTACATTGGTAATAGAGGGTTGAAACAGATAAAGCTACTAATAGAATATAAATTATCTTTCTAAGTATTGCAAATAGAGCATTAATAGACATCACTGTAATGAGATGGACAAAATGTTCTAAGAAACAAATTGTGTTAAAACATATTTCTTGGCTTTCAATAACCAATCAAAACACCATCTACACTCATACAACACAGCAACAAAAATTGCTTTGAGGAAGATAGAGCCTTCTATCCTGGACACAAATGTTAGCTCTTAGCCATAGGATGGCAACAGAATCTTTAGGGAATTTAAAACAAAAGTGTGTGGAAAGATACACATTTATAGTGGTAAGGATTAGCTGTGGAAAGTAAGTAAGGTTCTATTTGTTGGAAGACAGATGCTTAACTGACTGAGCCACCCAGGCCCCCTTGACTTAGCTTTAAACTGCTTTTCAACTCTGGCTTCTACCTGCCTAAGACTGAAAGCCTGCAGTGGAAAGGCAGTGTGGGGGCAGTTTGTCTCTCTGCTGTCTGTCCTGCCACAGCTCACCTTCCCCCACCCTCCAACTGTGGTTTTTCTCTCTATCCAAGTGTTGAAGGTGGGGGGACAGAGAATATGGAGAGGTAAGGGGTAGGACAGATGTCACTCAGTTGGGAAGTATCATGCCCTCTGGACCTGGAAGATTGTTAAACTGATTCTTTCCCTTGGGGGCACTTTCTTGCCATAACACCAACCCTCCCTCCCATGTATCCCTTATATGATCCATGGGAAACACCCTCACATCTAGTCCTGACAACTCAGGGTGTGTGGGCTACTCTTTTCTCTCTTACCATCAAAACAGGCAGCCAACCTTCCCCAGAGTTCTAGGTTCCTGAGACTGGAGTCAGACCCTGGTTCACTATCCCAAGAATTAGGCACTAGTCTGGGGACACAGGACAAGTTCTAAGTAGTTTCCTACACACCCTCCTCGTTCACCACACCCACCCCCCCAACCATTTGGTTTGTATGAGGAGGAGCATCCCAACCCCCTCATCCATGGAGAGAGAAGGAGAAATGACAACACAGGAAACTCCTTCAAAAAAAAAAAAAAAAAATCCTCCCCTTTCTTCACAAAAATTCTCTTTCACCTGTGTTCCCTTTTATCTCCAAATGGTCAATGTCCTGGAGCAGTTTCTGGGGTTATCTTTATATGTCTGCACATGATTTGGGGCACACTTCTTACTTTTCTGTCTAATCTCTTCTATCTTATCTAATACGTATCTCAGCGAAGATCAAGGCAGGGAGAGTCCAGTCTAGCCTCCTTTCCAGGCACATCTGGGTTATGGGAAATGAGTGATTAAAGTTTGCTGATATAGAAGAGAGATTCTTCTTCTTAAATAAAGTGTATGTGCTATCCATGTGGTCCTGTCTCTTTACATAGCACCCCTTGAAAGTCATATTCTACCATACATTTAGTTTATTCCTTTATCTCAAGTACGAAGAGTCAATTTCTTGAACTCTTGTAACAGTGGAGCCTAAGGGGATATGGTTTCTAGGCATGAACTTTAAGCTCACTGCTGCCTTGGGTAACCCAGATTGCCTCTCTCCAGTATGTTCTGTGGCTACCTCAGAATGTCCCCTGGAGTTAGCAGATTAATTGCCAATGAATGGCCAAACCCCAACAAATGTCAGAAGAGAGAAAAAGAATGAAATCTAGACTGAAGTGGCCATGGAAAGCTTTGCTCAGATGAGGCAACCTTTTTAAATCACATTTATAGCTCCAGGTGATGAGTTTCAAACAATTAACAACTCTCCTAGAAGGTCTAAGCTAGTGCCCGACCATATCCATGCAACCAAGACAGTAATGATTGACTCTAGAATCAATGGTCGCTTAAGGCCTAAAATAAGCCCAGTGCTTAGATTCTTATGTGGAAAAATATTATGATGTGGATTTCAAATTTTACACTCTCCCTGGTGCCTACCATGCAGGGGCACAAAGACTGACCAGTGCAATTCACAAATACTTATTCAATGGGTGTTGATGGCTACAGAAGATCGAATCACTTGTCAATTTTATAAATTTATAAACTATTTTAACACTCCACAGTTACTTTTATTAAGGCTAGCAAATGGACACATCAGGCCTCACTGTCTTTCCCATAAGAAGCCGTGTAAATTAATTGGTCCCAGCTTGCACTGCTGTTGTCGAATCAACACAGTCTGGCCGCCTTCTGTGAAATGCCAGCTAATGGATCAAAGCCTCTGGAGAATGACCCCTATTTTCCCCCAAATATATGTGGTTTTCTGGAAATCCATATCTTCTGCCTCTTGAAATGTCTGTGGGTAATTGTGAGAAGACAGTTCCCATCATTTTTACCTGAGCCCATCTCGTTTCTAATTTGCAGCCCAACAAACCATCTGAGTATGTCACACCCATAAATTGATGTGTTTAGTGGGTCATCCAAGTTTCTGCCCAGTCACGCGGGCTCTAACTCTCACTAACCTACCTCCACTTCCAGTTCTATCTGAAGTGGGGTAGGACTGGTGCTTTGGTGCTGGGCTCTACTCCTCACCATGGTTGGTCCACCTGGAGACCTTGCATCGTAGGAGAAGATGCTAAGATAGGGAGCACAGGTTAGACATCACAGCTGTGTGTGCTCTGAATTGATACTAATTATTTAAAAATTAGATCAATATTTTAATGTGGTAAATATACAAAACGTACTATTTAGTGTTATAACTATCTGTAAGTGTCCAGTTCAGTGCTATTAAGTACATTTACAATGTTGTAAAACCATCACCACCCAAAACTTTTTCATCATCCCTGAGAACACTCTTACCATGAAACAATAACGTTCCTTCCCCCCAATAAGATGAATATTATTAACAACGAAAGATACCCAAGGGCTGTAGAGGTGACTGAGTCACAGTCCTCTTAGCACTGCTTAGGAATTTCCACGGAAGAAAGACAAGTGGATGAGAAGGAAACAATAGTCCAAAAGTCCCCCATGGTTTCTCCTGCAGTGTGTAAAGGAAGGGTGGGGGTCACGTGCCTTCAGCCTTCAAATTTCTCTTGTTTGGATTCGTTTGCTTTTTATTTTTTCCTTCATGTTTAGGCAAATCAAGTATGAGCGAAGACCAGAGGGAGCCACCACGGGGACCCTGACATGGAGGAGAAAGTGGCCGTTCTCAAGGAAAGCTACAAAATATTATACTTGAACAGGCAGGATTCTCCAAAGACCCAGGCTCAGAGTAAGGAGGCAGGATGACAAGTCAGGAAGGTCCAGCGCTGGCCTGCACCCCTTCCTCTGTCTCTCAGGAAAGACCCTCCCACAAGCACTGCTGTGCAAAGAGACAATTCATTTTAATGGGCTGAGTAGCTCCAGGGGGACAACATAAGCAAATCAGCTCCATGTCCCACAGTAAATCGTCTCTAGCTGAATGATGTCTGGTTCCTTTCTGGAAGGAATGTTCTTCACTGAGTTACAGTTTGCCAGGGGTCAAATATGACAGAAATGAAGTGTTGCTAATAGTGATTGAAAAGGATTCCTACTGTTTGTGGCCAGTGCTGGGTAGTAGAAGGGCCAAATTTGTGAGCCAGAAAACAGCAGGATCCAGTAAACTTTCCCCAAGACTTACTAAACTTTGAGTCACCTCTGCTCCCCCAGCCATTCTGTCAGCCCTGTTTGGGGGAAACTGATATTATAATTACTAATCTCAGCAAGGGCCTAATGTGCAATCTGAAGCTTTTTCGGCCTTTGGTGCAATTAGGGCGGGAGGGCAAGGCCAGCAGACACTGGCGGGCTCCACCCCCCACCCCCATTTGCAAATCACCCTGCTTGGGTTTCATCCACACCCTCACGTCCTATGTAGACAGGTAGCTGAGCAGTGCCTGGCTCCGGGCCTCCAGTGAGGGGAAATCATTCCTGCCTAAACTGGCTGGGAGCTATTAAAGGTTTAAATGTCACCTCAAAAGAACTCTTTGCTAACCTTTAAGTGGTGGCGTCTTGAGGGCTGTTTCAGGCAGGATTTGCCCCCTCCCGGGAGTCTGGAGAGCTGAGAACATTTGTATGCGTTGTTTCCCCACACCCTCCCTTTCTTTTGCTCCTTTCAGGGAATTATCACTGTCCTTTCAAAGGGGGAGTTTGTGGGACAACTGGCACCTGCTGGCCTGAGCTTCCCAGTGAAGGCTCACTTGGCTGAGTGTATAATTTCATTTAATCCTAAATAGCCCCCTTTACCTATTGTCGACAAATTCCCTTTAATCCTAACCACCACTTAGGAGAATATTTACTATCAAAAGGAGACAAATCACTATTTAAATGTGGATTTACTCAAGTCTGAAACTATGACAGTGACATATGGTAAAATGATAATATGTAAATAAAAACTGGAGACAGATTTATCCCCCCAAGAAAGCTGGGCAGAGCGGTGGATTAAAGTCATATGTGATCTACTTTGAGTGGCCTCAATTCAGACCCGGCGTTCAGTTATGACCAGCATTGCCATTCATTCTGCTTACTCCAATTCATTTGGTTCTAGTTCTCAATGACCCTCTGTTACCAGGCATACACCTCTGATAAGTAGGTCTTGATGTTTACAGCACTTTGGAGTAGAATAAATGCAAACCGCGCATTATTTATGGGTGTGCACTCTTCTCTTAAGGGGCATTTGTCAGGAGGGTGAATAAAGGTAGAATAAGTAGATGTGTGTTAGCTCAGACAGCCTGGTTTCCAGAAGCTAACTAGAAAAAAAAGAGCTAAATAAAATACCACCCAAAAGACAACAGCTTTCAGTTATTGCCCATGATCCTGAATTCCTCCCAATGAGTTGAAAGGAAATCTATACCAGATGGCATTTTTCTGAATCAGCCAAGTGCAACCAGTCATTCCTGACTCTTTGTGATGGGCAGCAGTGCCAAAGACGAGCTGGCCCTCCGCTTCCTCAGCTCACATCGAAAGCAACATTGCTTTCTAGGGATGAGTTTCTTAATTGCATTGAAATGTAATTAGAATAGTTAGAAAGGGAGGGCTTTTTTTTTTTTTTTCAAAAAAAAAAAAGCAGAAATCAAGCAAATTGTCCTGCGTCCTTTGGCAACAGTGGACTAAGGAGCCTAAGCCAGAACTGGAAAAATAATGAACACATATCACATCACCTATACACATGGAGATAATCTTCTCAACTGAGACTATCAAAAAACGTGTAAAATCAGTAACTATTCCTCAATGCATGGGATGTGGGGCATAAAAATCATTGTATTGTAATGCAACAGTCAAATAAATTTGAGCCCTCTAATATACTGCAATGAAGAGCTGGCCCATATTAACCATATTTCTCCCCCAAATCACCTTATCCCAAGACACCAAGTCTGAGAATGAAGACAAATACATCTCTTTTGAAAATCCAGGAATAGATTTGACATGTCTACCTTGGAAAGTACAATACCTGATCCTTTTTTTTTTTTTTTTGAGAAAATTGTTGCCTGTAAAAACTCATAGAATCGGATCCATTCACAAGTGATTATGGGGAAGTCAAGAGAAAGATATTGTTCATATGATTCCTCATGCTCAGGAAAATATATTCATGAGGAAGAATTAAACAACCAGTGAATTTATTCAACTAACTGCTCTTTGAACATATTTTCTCACCATATAGTGTCATTTTACGTTGGTTTCTCTCTTGGCAGCTAAAGTGGATCCTATTTTAAGCTGGTGAAGATCTAGGACTTTTTGGGGTAATAAAGGGCAGAGAATTGTTTTCCAGAGATCAATCATTGATTTGGAGAAGAGATAGGAAAAGATAGGGATGAGGGGGACAAGAAAGGGATAATAAAATGTGATTGATTACGAATGATGGACTAGATTTCAGGCTATGAAACTCCTCCTTAACAGGTTACTTAAAGACAACCACATCCCAAATCACTTAGGTTAGACCAAATCTTAGGCAATGCAAATCCATCACCGTTTGTTTGACAGAAAGTAGAACACCAACTCAATCCCAGAAGAAACTTGACCGATGGATGAGCACAAACGTCCACAGTTCACTAAAGATACTTGTGTTTAACCAAATATAGGTATCCAGAGGTTGACGGTTGAGGTAGCTAGAGTCATCCCGATGGTTACAACAAAGCAATCTATCAACTCCAACTTGGACCCCGAGTGCCTTAGTGGGCTTGGGGTCCTGTTCTTGTACGGTTGCCTCTACAAGACATAAACATCTCACTTTATTACTTAATGGTATTTTTTTTTTAAGGTTCAATTGCAATTTGAGTTACTTCACGATAATTTAATTTACTCATGAGCTTGACAATGTATTCATCAGATGACCAAGGACAGAGTATTAGAAGAGTTCATATTTGCAACTCATGTCTGCTTAACCAACCATGCATGCCTCAACAACCTTCAAACTGGTTGACACTTACAGAAAATGAATCTTACACGGAAATATATTAAGAAAAAGTTTAGAACCCAGGCCATCTGTGATGATGACATAGTAGGAGCCACAAGAGTCATCTTCATTTTGGACCGGGTGTAATATAAATTTTGGTTAGAACATTTTGCTTGCATCTTCTGGACTCCAGGTTCAGGGGGCAGAATGGGATTAATGGCACCATTAAAGTTAAATGAGCATCTTGAAGTTCAAGCTTCACCCCTAATAAAGTAGCTGAGAGGATCTCTTCCCTCAGTTGCCACTGAGAATCAACAACAACTGATGGTCATAAGTTAACAAGCTAATATTTCATCCATGGATACCAGAGCGTTAATGGCTAAATATGCCAGTTGAGGGAAGGAGCACATGTGCAGCTATTTGCCCGACACAACTTCTGCTGTCATGGCCTATTAAAACCAGTTTACATGTGCATGTCGAATTTGATGAATATGTATGTGACCCTTTTCAGAGCCATCACTCATTGGGCTATGGCCCCCATGGCAGGAAAAACAGCACCTCTCATTAAACACAGCATGAGTTACAGGCATGTTATGTTAATATTTCTTCAGAACTTTAGGGGGTTTTCTTCTTGTTCTAATAAATCCTGTGAAGAAAATAATTTAAAAGTATAATTGATTAAAAAAAAAAAAAAACCTTTTTCTCATTTTCCCCTTAACTATTTTATTTGGTGTGTGAGTTCTGGAAGGCTCTTTCCTCAGGAAGTTGTAGGACAAGCTTATGAATTGTGCTTTGTATCACTCATTTGGGACTCCTGAGGCAAGCCCCCTCCTCAGTTGGAAGTTCAGAAAAGGCTAAACAAGAGACCTCCCTGCCTGGAACTCTAAAACTCATGAAAGGCAGGGCTGTCTCTGAACTTTTGCAACATAATGGATCATCTGTTAGCTCACGGTTCTTACCCATGGGTCTGGCTCATAGTCAGTGTGCAAACAATGATAACTACCCTGATTGCTATTATTGTTACTATTACTATTTAAGTCACAGAGCTAAAACAGTCTTTGTGGGGGGAAAGATAAGAGCTTTTCTAAGCTTTCTTTTCAAAATATGTAGGGTGAAAAAGCATAATAGAGCTCATCTTAAGTCAGTGCTTATAAGAGATTAAAGCAGTAATTCCACAGGTTATGTTAAAATACCTGGGAGGCTAAACACAGGTCCAATCTACTCATACAGCCTCCCTACTCCCACTTTTGGCAAGGCCTCTGTTATGACCCCTTTCCCACCCCGCCCTGCTCCACTGGCCCTTCCACGGTGTCTGGCCAACTCTGTTATAAGGTGTTGGAGAGCAGGGATGATGGTTGGTACTCTTCTGCAGCATCTCAAAATGTCTAGCTCAGTGTCTGACATACGGATGTTAATAGGCTCCCCAAATTTCTCTCCTAATTACTGACACAGTACTTTGCAGATATAGTATCTAGAGAAGAGTGACCCAAAGGGATGGGCAAGGGATTCTAGGGGGGAGGAAAAAAAAAGACCCATCAATTCACTGGGAAGCCAGCTGGAAGGTGGCAGAAAGTCCTACAGAGACTACTTACTTGGACTATGAGACGATGTATGTTACGTGTTTGGTGCAGTGCTTTCTGGACAGTAAGTGCTCCCCAGATGTTGGATAATGCTCTGACCTCACCATTTTGAAGGGATATTAGTTGTTCTCAGAAGGACAATCAGAAACTTGGAGACTACTTGGAGAGCCACTACGGTACAGGAACACTGACTTAGGAATCAGGAGTTGGGGTTCTACTCTTAACTCTTCTTTTGTCTGGCTGGGAGACCATAGAACATGTTCATTTTGAACCTCAATTTCCTCATTTGCAAAAAAAAATGCCAACGTCCTGAAGATCCAGAATTTTCTCCACACAGAACTTCATTCCACCTACAAAGCATTGGCCTGGGTTTCAGCTACTGTTGTATATCTGAGGATGAGAAAAGATCATTTCTCCCTTAGCCTTTAATCATAGGTCTACTCTATCTGTGAAGGGAGATGGCTATTCTCAAACAAGATTGTAGAGCCACTCACATTTCTTTCCTCCCTTCAGTCCTGCCATCAGAGAGTTTAGAATCTGGAGCTAACCTCCTCAGTGTGCCATCTGATGATCAAGTCAAATCTCCAGGCAGTGCTGAGAAGCCCTTTTAAAACTTCTCATTGTGATCACAGGTCTTCAGACTGACTCCTATGGGTTGGAAAACCAAACTGTACCAGAAGTCAGAAAGTGCATTTGCCAAAGTGACAGCTGCCAGATATCATGGAGAAGTTACCATTGGTCAGGCCCTGTTCTAAGTGCTTTCTATTTTTGTATTTTATTTACTCACCCAATCTGACCAACTACATTATGAGGTAAATTCTGTCATGATTATGTTTTCTTTACAGAAAGAGAACTCAGACGGAAAGGAATTAAAAAGTTGCCCAAGTTCATAGAGAGCTGGTGAGGGAGGGATGCTAGATTCAGACTCAGGCAGTGTGGCTCCAGAGTTTAGGTTTTTTTGCCATTCTGTCAGAGCCTGTGTCAAACGTTTCCTCACAGGCGGACACCCCCTCAGGATAATAGATTTGGAGGCAGATGGAGCAATGTCCTCTATAAAAGAAAACCACAAACTCAAAGGAGAACAAGTAACAAAACAGACTTAGTTGCTCATCAGAGAAATCTTTTTCCAGCTCCAGCCATGCTGTGGATGCCAGGTTTATGATGTGGGCACTGGTGAAGAGTAACTAGAAATTTCAGGAACGCTCAACCTCTGTGCATGAGGCCAGTCTCACCGGGGCCTGCCTCTCCAGCCTGAGGTAGGAACCTGAAGACACCATTGGGAGAGCTTAGGTAGAATGCTCTCTCACAGGATTCACGCCATTACTCTTCTATCACTTGAGAGGCCCCCAGCTGGCTGAGCAGCAGGCTTGATAGCCAGAGCCATCTCCACCTCTCTCTATAAATCTAGCACTGGAGCTGCCAACAGACGGTGTTGGATAAAGTCTGTTTTGCTCCCTGCCAACCAAATGGCCCCACAGCATAAGGTTCCAAGTTTTCTCAGTCTCATAAAACTTGGCTGAATAAGGCAGTGGTGCCATGAAATTTGCATTTATCTTGTGCACCTGACACTTCCCATCATGATGATGGAGTGCTTCCCTCATGTTGGAGGGCTCTTGGCTCTTAGGGAGGACAGGAAAGCAGGGTGGAGGTTGGTTGTGGGGCAGGCTAATCAAAGCCAGGAAGAAGAGTAAATCCATAGGCATGAGGGATGGGAAACAAGGTATGGGAGGAATGGAGGGCTGGGGGCTGGGGGAGCACTGTGACTTAAGATAAAAGAGCATTCCAGAGCCCCTTGTGCATTCAGGCCATCCATCATCTGTGCTTTTCAGGGACAGCCTTTCTGTTGACCTCTAGGCCCTGGCAGGCAGCACCCTTCTAGCTGCCCCAGGGAAGCTGATCCCCTCTTTCATAGGCCACAATTGTTTGCATGCTTAGAGCAAGCCTGCAGAAAAATTAACCTATAGGCTCTACAGGTTGGGGTAATAATATAGTTTTGTTGAATTTTGTGTTAGGACTTTTTGGATGGGGGAGGAGGTGGGGAAGATGTTAAGAGTTTCAGCAGAGTGTGAGAAAAAAAGAAGAAAGAAAACTTGTACTCAAATGAAAGTTCCCTTATCTGCCTCTTTGTTCATCTTGTTTAAAAGTTCTCAATCTTATTCCAGAAAAAAAAAAAAAAAAAGCATAGTAATGAAAGAGTTTGGACCCTGGAGCAGAGGGTTGAGATTCAAATCCTAGATCAACGGTTTACTGGTGCCAAGATTCTGAGTCTTTCTTTGCCTCTATTTCCTCATTTATAAAATAGGGACAGAGGAAGTATTTCATGTAGCTATTTTCAGGTTAAATGAGATGATGTATGTTACATGTTTGTTGCAGTGCTTTGTGGACAGTCAGTGCTCCCCAGATGTTGGATAATGCTCTGACCTCAACACTTTGAAGGGATATTAGCTGTTCTTAGAAGGACAATCAGAAACCATGAATCCCAGGGCTCTCAGGCATTCAGTTATAACCATGCCATGAAAATCAGTACCTGATGTATGTCTACTTTTCAATGTCTTAGTAATGTTTTTTTTTTTTTTACCTCTGAATAACTACGGGTTGGTACCACCTTTTTAAAATTATATATTTTTTTCTGTAGCTCTTCTGTTGCTTTATGTCTATTAGTCACAGTTTTTCTAATTAGATCTGAACTTTTGGGATCAAAAGTCATGACTGCCTTCATTCCTTGACTCCTTCTTAGAGACAAAATATGAAGCAGGCATTTATGATATTTCTCTTGAGTAAAAGGTCTGGCTTATATTCCCCCTGTATTGCTTCATGGATGGTGGGCTTGAACATTACTGTGTGCTTGGCAATCCAGGGCCATACCATATTCCTTCCTGCAGTCAGTGAAAGCCTGGTGACTATTCTTGGACCACCACTATCTTGATCCAATCCACCATTCCAAATGGTCCTCCACTGAGTTGTTGCTCCTACCTCCTCTGGAATTTGAGAACTTCTCCTTAAATATTGCAGGATACATCACATCAAAGAGAGCATGACCAAATGGGAGCATCATTCATCATAGTTGACAACAGAAGTGGGGAGAGGGTGATATGAGAATCCCTAAAAGGCGAATACTGGTTAATGGCAAAGCTTCTGTCCTCTTAGATTTTAGTAGCAGAAGCAGAGAAAAGTTCTTCCTTCTGGTGATAAAGCCCAAGTTAAAATGTCAAAAATGAACTGTGAAAGCCCATCTTTTTATTGAATCATTAACTCATTTATTCACTTTTCTACCAAATATTTATTACATGCCTATTTGTGTTACACACGATTCTGTTTAATTTTTTAAACTGCTTACATCTTTCAGGAAGATAGATAGGTAGATACATAGATGATAGATTTTACAAACTATGAGCTGGTTTGATGAATAAAAATAAATAAACAAGTTAATGAATTAATTAATTATTTAAAAAGCTGTCTTTGTTGGATAGTCATGAGGTCTAAGTTCCAAATATTTTGTGTGATATGGGGACAAAAATGGCAAGCAAATCTGTTCTGAAATATAAGTGCTAACAATTAATTTTCCTATTTCTTCACTGTTTAGAAGAGTCTTATTTTTAGGGGCGCCTGGGTGGCTCAGTTAGTTAAGCATCTGCTTTTGCCTCAGGTCATGATCCTGGGATCCTGGGATCAAGCTTCGCATTAGGCTCCCTGCTCAGCAGGGACTCTGCTTCTCCCTCTCCCTCTGAAACTCCCCCCCTGCTTGTGCTCTCTCGCTTTCTCTCTCTCTTGAATAAATAAAAAAAAAAAATTTTTAAGAAGGGTCTTATTTTCAAGAAGAATAAAAAAGGATGCTGACAATATCAGAAAGAGAATCAACAAAACTTGCCAGGGAGACTGCAGTGATGAAAGACAAAAATCGGCTATTTCTCTGGAAGTCAGAAACCACCTAGTTTATACCATGAGCTGATGCAGACATAAGAAACAATTAGTGATAAAATACACAGCTGAGGAAAGTCCTCATGTTTCAGGTTTCAAAGTTATTTCCAAAGTAGTCTTTGCACCACAAATGTAATTTTGAAGTGACATATATGTACCAGCAAAAACTAAGGCAACATCAATGACATTTTCAGTCTAGAAATACATGTGTAGGTTCTTATGTATAGATGTTATGTATATATACCTATGTATATTCAT
This sequence comes from Eumetopias jubatus, assembly GCF_037043125.1. Taxonomy (NCBI): domain Eukaryota; kingdom Metazoa; phylum Chordata; class Mammalia; order Carnivora; family Otariidae; genus Eumetopias; species Eumetopias jubatus. The sequence continues at coordinate 55,417,873 of NW_028274815.1, read as the reverse complement.
ATGTAGGTAAATTAAACACATACATTAATGCTAAAGTTAAGTGATAAACAATATCAAGATAGTTAATGTTATTACTTCAATTTTTAAACCTTTCTTATTTCAAATCTAGAGCATAAATTATGATTACAATAAAAGATAAATTTTATATTGGATTTTTTAATTTAAATTCAATTAGCCAACATATAGTATACTGGCTTTAAAAAACTGTCATTTAATGGGGCGCCTGGGTGGTTCAGTTGTTAATTATCTGCCTTCCGCTCAGGTCATGATCCCAGGGTCCTGGGATCAAGCCCTGCATCGGGCTCCCTGCTTAGCGGGAAGTCTGCTTCTCCCTCTCCCACTCCCCCTGCTTGTGTTCCTGCTCTCACTCTCTCTCTCTCTTTCAAATAAATAAACAAAATCTTAAAAAAATAAAAATAAATAAAAAACTGTCATTTAAGATATGTCTTTGTGGGTAAAGCTAGAAGAGTTATCAGTTATTTGCCAATCATCTCTTGAAAATAAACACTTTGTTGCAGCTCTCATGAATTAGACCAATTTCAAACAAAAACCTGTTAGAAGATACAATGATAATGATGTAATGTATGGTGATTAACATAACAATAAAAAATTTAAAGGAAAAAAAAAAGAAGATACAGTGGAAGAATGGGGTGCCTGGGTGGCTCAGCTGGTTAAAACGTCCGACTCTTGATTTTGGCTCAGGTCATGATCTCAGGGTTGTGAGATTGAGCCCCCCATTGGGCTCCATGCTGGGTGTGAAACCTGCTTAAGATTCTCTCTCTCCCTCTCCCTGTCCCCACTCCCCCTGCCTCTTTCTCTCTCTCTCCCCCTCTTTAAAAAAAAAAAAAAGATACAATGAAAGAAAATATCCATTTATAAGAGTAATGTATAAAATACCAAGGAATAAAGATAACAAGAAAGGATCCAGTCTTATATGAAGACACATTTTAAATATTACTAACAGTCTCAATGGAAGACATGAACAAACAAAAAGGTATAGCATATTCTTGAACAGAAAGACTCAACATCCTAAACATGTAAATTTTCTCTAATTTCTAAATCTAAATGAAACAACGTTTTGTTTTAATCTAATAAGCTGACTCTAAAGTTCATGTGAAGAAAGAACAAACAAGAGTAACAATGAAACTATGAGAAAGAAGAACCATGAAGGTAGACTAGCCCTACCAGATGTTAAAACAAACTAAAAAATCATAATAGTGTGATGGTGGAGTACAATTAGACAGACAAACCAGTGAGACAAATAGGAAGTCCAGTAAAAAGTCCAAATATTTATAAAATTTAATATCTGATTAAAGGTAGCATCTTAAATCAGTGAGGAAAAGAAGGATTATACAATAAATGACATGAGGCCAATTGGAAAGTCAAATGAGAAAAATAACCTATACCTATACCTCACACTCTACACCCAAATGAATTCCAAATGGATTGAAGATTTAAATGATAATAAGCCATAAATTTCTGGAAAGAAATATAGGGAAATCCCTTTATAATCTCAAAATAGAGAAGCCATATATAACTATGATTCAAAATCCAAAACCATAAAAGATATTGACAGTTTGGGTTATGTAATCTACAAAGAAATTGCCTTAGGAATAAATACTTAGGATCAAATTTAACAAAGGAAGTGCAGCAAGACTTATGTACTAAACCCCAGAAAACATTAGTAAAAAAAAAAAAATTAAAGAAGACCTACATAAATGGAAAGATACCTTGTATTTTTGGATTGGAGAGCTTAATATTGTTAAGTTGGCAATGTTCCTCCAAATGATCTACAGATACAATAGAATCCCTTTTTTTGCAGAAATGGAAAAGGCAATCCTCAAATTCATATGGGAATCACAAGGGGCCCTGAATAGCCAAAACAATATTGAAAAATAAGATCAAAGTTGGAGGACTTGTACTTCTCGATTTCAACACCTAATACAAAGCTACAATAATCAAAACAGTGTGGTTCTGCAGAATTACAGAAAATATTCGCACACATGAAGAACTCTTACAACTCAGCAGCAAAAAGACAAACAACCTAAGAAAAATGCCCAGGGGACGTGAATAGGCATTTCTTCAAAAAAGATACATTAAGTAACAAAAAAGCACAAAAAAAGATGCTCAACATCATTAGTCATTAGGGAAATACAAATCAAAACCATAATAAGATACTACTCCATACCCACTAGCATGGCTATAAAAAACAAACCAAACAGAAAAATGGAAAATAAGAAGTGTTAGTGAGGATATGGAGAAATTAAAACTGCCATGCATTGCTGGTGGGAGTGTAAAAATGTGGAAAACAGCTTGACAGTTCCTCCAATACTTAAACATATCATTACCATATGATCCAACTAGAATGTCCATCCATGAATTAATGCGTAACAAAATTTTGTATATACATACAATGGACTATTCCTCAGCCATAAAAAGGAATGAAGTACTGATACTACAAAATGGATGAACCTCACAGACATTATGCTAATTTAAAAATAAAGAAAAAAATTATGCTAATGAAAAGAATTCAGACACAACCGTTATATTTTGTAGGATTCCATTTATGTGAAGTGCCTAGAAAAGATAAATCTAAAGAGACAGAAAGCAGATTTGGGGTCGCGAGGGACCCGAAGGACAGGGAGAAGGAGGTGATTACGTAATGAGTATGGGGTTTATCTTTTGAGCTGATAAAAATGTTTGGAACTAAATAGAGGTGGTGGTTGCACAGCATGGTGTTGTGCACTTTAAAATGGTTTAATGTTATCCAAATTCTTCTTCAACAACAAAATAAAATTAGTATAAATTATGATACAGTAATGTATCAATATCGGTTCATTAATTGTGATAAATGTGCCATAACAATGTAAGATAATAATAAGGGAAACTGGATGTGAGGTGTATGGGAATTCTATAACTATCTAAATTAAAGAGTTAAATTTAAAAAAGAAAAAAAACGAAACTAAAAGACAGATGACAAACTCAGAAAAAAATGTCTGCAACTCATGTAATCAACAAAGAATTAATTTTCCTAATTTTAAGGGCTCCTAAAAATTAGGAGAATGTTCACACATCCAATAGGAAAATGGCAAAAGGAAAATTGATCAAAAGTAAAACAGAAAGTTCCTCCACAGTTAAACACAAATATCTCTTAAACACCTGAAGAGACATTTAACTTCTCTCATAAAAAGAAAAATACACATTAAAAACTATCCTGTTGTAACGTTTTACACACCAGAAGACAGAAATTAAAAAGTTTGACAACATACTCTTTATTAAGACTGTGTAGAAACACGATGGTATGTTTGTAAACTGGTATAACTCAATGGAGGATAATTTCTCAGTATCTATCAAAATTACAAATGAATTTACCACTGACCCAGAAATTTCACTTACAGTAATCTACCTTACAGATATTCTTACATACATAAGATATGACATATGCACAAGTTTATTCATTTCAGTGGTGTTCTTAATAGCAAAAGACTACAAAAAAACTGTCAATATGGGCTGGACAAATATTATTCATCCATTACATGGATGTAAATGACATACTATGCAGCTTTAAGAAACAATGAAGCAATTCTCTATGTACCAGCATAAAAAGATTCCAAAATGTATTGTTAAGTGAAAACAGTAGAACAGTATGTATGAATGTTATTTTTTTCTGTAAAAAAAAATATATAGAAAACTACCTATATACTACAACTATATATTTGTATTTATTTGTACATGGATCACGCAACTAAAAGATATATGATAATGGTGGTTACACAGGGGAAGATGGGTAATGTACTTTGATTGCATAAGGAAGCATTGAATGAACAGAATGGAAGGGAAGCATTTGATTAAATATTTATTTTGAATCATATGAAAGTATTACCTACTTAAAGTTAAATTAAAAATATTTAAGTGATGCTGACATGAGGAATTCTTAATCTCAGGAAACAAACTGAGGGTTGCTGGAGTCGGGGTGGGGTGGGAGGGATGGGGTGGCTGGGTGATAGACATTGGGGGGGTATGTGCTACGGTGAGCGCTGTGAATTGTGCAAGACTGTTGAATCACAGATCCATACCTTTGAAACAAATAATGCAATATATGTTAAGAAAAAAAAAAGAAGAGGAAGATAGCAGGAGGGGAAGAATAAAGGGGGGGAAATCGGAGGGGGAGACGAACCATGAGAGACGATGGACTCTGAAAAACAAACTGAGGGTTCTAGAGGGGAGGGGGGTGGGGGGAATGGGTTAGCCTGGTGATGGGTATTAAGGAGGGCACGTTCTGCGTGGAGCACTGCGTGTTATGCACAAACAATGAATCATGGAACACTACATCAAAAACTAATGATGTAATGTATGGTGATTAACATAACAATAAAAAATTTAAAGAAAAAAATATTTAAGTGATGAAGCCAAAAAGAACTGATAATGTGCATATTAACATAGACTTTCTCAGAGAAAGACATACAAAAAAGCCACTTCGTCTAAGACTTCTAGTTTGCCAAAAGTGCCCCAAGATGTTGTATCTTCTTTGACCTGGGAAACCAAGAACATGGGCTTTTCAGGGAGTTGCTGGGATGGTCCTCATTGGACAGATGGTTTTCCCTCCTCAGACTTAGCCCTCTCTATTATGCTCCCTAGAACTCAGCCTGATACCAACTAAGTGCTAATAAGAGTCTATTGAATGATTGAATTTAGGAAATTTCTACCACTATGTAAATGATACTAGTGGTGAATATTGCGTCAGGGAAGAATGAGAAAGATTTTTTTTTTAATGAAATGCCCACTTTAACTTGACAACAGTTTTTAACCTAAAAACATAAAATCTTTTTCATCCACTCAGAAATCAAATGTAGCTCCCTGAGTCAGCTTTCGAAAATATTGTCTGACTATCCAGGACCCACCAAAATCCCCAAATCTGACTTCCACCTGGCAGAACAGGAGGAACAACTTGCATGTTTTTCCTGGATTCCTTTAAATGTGCCTTGTGTGAGGAGCAAGAAAAGGCTTTGATTGGGGGAAGACGTTGACTGTCTTGAGGGAGGAATAAGTGAAGAAAGCTTGATTCTACTAAGTGGTTTTTCTCCCCTACATGGAGATATTTTGCTTTTTTAAAAAAAGTTGATATTTGAGCAGTTTTGTGTGTATTCTTCATGTCCTTGGGAATTTGATCTGAATATAGCATAATATGAAATTAGAACTAAATCAGAAAATAAAACAGCCTTAGGACTTCTGACATGAGAATAGACAGTAGAAGGGAGAGAAATATATTTGGAAGTGTTCTATAATTCCAATTCTAATAAGAGTCTGTGACTGTAACTCATAAATCTCTCTCATTGTCAAATGCCAAGAAAGTATCTTTGGATCTGACTTTTAAGCTCAGAGCCCTTATGATTCACCACTGGGCCATGAGATGACTTAAACATATTTAAAAGAATTGGCTCATATCAACTACTTGCTCTGATTTTTTGGTGTTGTGTAACTGAAGGATTTTATACAATGTTCTACTTTGGGATAAAGAGGTGTCTTAAGCAATACACCCATCAATGGGAACAGACTTCTCTCTCCTTCTCAGAATAGATTTCTTGGTGTGATGGGCTTTGAGTTGGGATATCTGTATTTCCAGGTATCACCCATATCTGTGAGGAAGAATGTACTGAATTTAAAGATTTTTAATTTGTTTATTTTTGTGCATGCACAAGAAAGCACATGCACATGCATGAGCAGGGGGAGGGGCAGAGGGAGAAGCAGACTCCTTGCTGAGCAGGGAGCCTGATGCAGGACTTGATCCCAGAACCCTGGGGTCATGACCCGAGCTGAAAGCAGACACTTAACTGACTGAGCCACCCAGGCACCTAAGAATGTAATGAATTTAATTCTCTAGGGAAATTCAGCTCATTTCATGAGTACTGAACTCATTTGGGGGGTCGGGGAGAGAGCAAAGTCTATCAAACGTATCTATCCATGGTATCCAGTTGCATAGAAAAATATGTCATTTAATATATGTTAAACCAATTTCTCAGGTAATGTTAAAAAAAGAACAGCAACATTGACAAGTGGATAGAAATCACTCATCTTGACAAATGATTATGTAGATTAGGAAAGATGCTCTGTACCGCTAAGGAATGGGGACTGGGAATAAATCCCCTGTTGATATAATGAACAACATGACAGTTGTGTTTTCTTCTATGTTAACTCTCTCAGAACTCACATTTAGGCCCCATCCGATCACAGGCAAAGATGGGGAAATGTCATGAGAAATGGTTTGAGGTCGCAGGTACTTGGATCCTCAGAGATACTGCCAAATACATATGACTTTCAGACCTCCTGAGATCATATCCTATCTTCTTAGACTTTTCTCTTAGGCTTTTGTAACTCAGATCTCAGTTGGACCTTTATAATTATTTCATTCTGTCCATATTCACACTCATGTCTGCATGGATACAAAGTTGGCCAATAGAAAGTAGAATATGTTTCTTTACAACCTTGACTCTGAAATTTGAGCAGCTACTCTCACCTTCAACATGGCCTTTCCTCTGGATTCAGTAGCATTTATAATTGTGCAGTTTGGTGTTGTGTGGTATTTCTTGAGCATTGTCATTGTTTCTTCATGAGATAGAAAGCTTTTTAAGGGAATTGCCTCTGTCTGGCATTTTCAGGGTCCACCCAATTTCTGACCTGGGACTGTGTAGACCACTCCCACTCAAGTAAGTCTATCACTTCGGGTGATGGTTTACCACTAGTGACATCTTACTGGTATCTGCACTTAGGAAATGTGTGAAGAACAAGGTTCCAGTAATGCAGCCAAGTATTCCTGTGAACCAGAAATTACATCTCACACTTGTCTTTTTAATGCGCTGTATATTTGTGTTTAGAAATGCATGCTGTTTGTCCTTTCCTATAAAAGGAATGCATTTTGTATAATTTTCTATCCTGGACAATTTAAAGGTGGATGTGAAGCAAAATAAATTATGAGTGAAATCATGATTTAATTTTCCACATTTTTTTTTTTTAAATAATGGAGAAAGGAAAAACCAGGAAAGAAAGCTACCATAAGTTCCCTTGGCAATATATCTAGCCCCAAGCCTCTGGTGGTATATAGATAATAAGGTTCAGAAAATGATGCTCTTTGGGGCGCCTTCTTGGCTCAGTCGGTTAAATATACGACTCTTGATTTTGGCTCAGGTCATGATCTCAGTGTTGTTAGATCAAGCCCCATGTCGGGCTCTGTGTTGGGTGTTGGAGCCTGCTTAAAATTCGCTCTCTCCTTCTCCCTCTCACTCTCCCCACGGCGCGTGTACATGCTCTCTCTCCAAAATAAACAAATAAATCTTAAGAAAAAATGCTGCTTTTCTCAGGAGCCTTTGTTCTTAACTTGAACTCCATAAATGGACTTTAGGGGATTCTTGAACATTCTGCACATGTTTATAAAACGTATGTTTACAAACAATTTACCAAGGAAAGGCGGGAACTTTTGTATCATATTCTTAAAAGTCCAATGACCCTCAAATATTAAGAACATTGATTTAGAATCTTACAATCCACTTAAAAATTATTTTAGATGGATCAAAATAAATATTACAAGTTACTTATTCATTTTAGTACACATTTATGGAGTACTTCAAGAGCCATATCCTCTCCTAGTACTGGGGAGACAATGATGAATAAGCTCATAGAAAAAGAATGGTGGAAACATTTCCTGAGTAACGAAAACCAAACAGAATTAGGTCGATAGTGACCCTTCTTTAAGTTTTCTGACAATAATGTGACACTTTGTTCTTGTGAAGTTTGGTTATCACTACTAGTATATACTTTTAATTGAGTTACTATAATAACTATAAATCATTTCAATTAACATTAACTTCTATTGTGGCAGATATAATTAAGAATACATATGTGACTATTTCTGCCTTTTATAATGAGCTTTCATAGTAATCACTATTGGAACTACAGTATTAAGTATAATTACTAAGTAATCTACTAGAACACAGAATTACTTTATAATTGTATGATATTTTCCTAAGCATATAGCATGTAGTTACTTTGGGAGTGAAGCACAAGAGTGACATTTAGCAATCTATTACATAATTGATGAAATCTTGCTAATAAGTGTGAGTTAAAAATGCTGGGCATTTTAAATTCCAAAATAAAGCCAGACACTCAGCCTCTTTTTTTTTTTTTTTAAAGGAAGACACCTTATTTTAACACCCTCATTCCAAGGAGGAAAACTGTCTGAATACACGAATCATTTGGTTTTAGAGTCCAGAAACAAAGCATATGGCATTAATTGTCTACATTGAAAAGTGTACACCAGAATGGGATTTTGAAAAACAGTTATATCTACAGCTAACTTTTTGGCAGGTAGGTCTAAAAGCTTCCAATAGAAGATTTGGGATGAGTTTTCCAAAAGATGTTTTTAGCTAAGAAAATGTATTTTCTAGAAAATGCTAGAAAACATATATTTTTTAAAGAAGAATCCTTGAGGGGAATGGTGTTTCCTCAAGGTCTGTGACATTACTTAACAAATAATACCAAAATATTAGAGCAATCTATAAGACAGGAAAAAATAAAGCAGATAGCAATACTCCATTCTTAGTGGCATAGAGAATTAGAAAACCAATATTATTCAATAAGGTGCTGCTGTAACAAATTACCATAAACTTTTGATGGCTTAAAACCAAAGAATTTTATTCTTTCACAGTTCTGGAGGCCAGAAGTAGAAAATCAAAGCATTGACCAGGTTGGCTCCTTTTAAAGGTTTAAAGGAGAATCTGTTCCAGGCTTCTAGCTTTCTTAACTTATAGATACATCATTGCAATCTCCGCTTCTATATTCACTTGATCTCTTCTTCCCTGGGTCTGTTGGTGTCTTTTCCTTCTCTGCCTCTTTTCTGGACGCTGTCACTGAATTAAACTCCACACTAATCTAGGGTGTTCTCCTCTTGAGATCTTTAGTTTAATTACATCTGCAAAGACTCTTATTCCAAGTAAGAATTCCAAGCTTATTCCAAGCTACATATCTTTTTGGGGAAGCAGTCAACCCACTATATAAAGCATCAACATACTTATGACATTTCCAAAGGAGTCAGTGTGGTGAGATGTCCACGTAAGGCTAGAGCCTCAAAAACAGAGGTCTTACACCTGGACATGATTTCTGGAGATAATGTAAGCATTCTCTGGCCATTCAACTTACAGGAAATTAACACCACTTAGAAAAAGCAACGAATGTCAGGAAAGCAAAATGATTCAACATGCATGATCACCCAGGATGTGATAAAAGAGAGGTCAGAATGTGAGTCTCTGGCTTCCCACAGAAGTGCTTTTTTCACTTCACCTTACTCAGTGGAGGAAGAGGGACTTGAAGGTGGCCTTAGGGCTAGGTCAAAGAGCAAAGAGTAGAAGAAACCTCAGAATATAACAGGCAAAGGAAAATGGGCTCTATTCGGTGGTATTCTTTGCTCTGGCCAGTTTGACATCTCAGTGAGGTTATAACTTTTATATTTTTTTTCTTCCAACTACCACTTTCCCCTGTACTCATCACTGCCCATTTAACCCTAAATACAGTGTTATATACATATTTGTGAGTTGTAATGAACCAAATGGATTCAATTATAGGTGCCTGTCTTGGGACCCTGCCAGGGTTATGTTGATTTATGCATAAATTTTTGTATCAAGGGGACCTGGTTTTGAAAGTGTGTATCTTGGTTTCAGAGTTGAACAACACTGATCGATTAAGTGAACATTGAGAAACATACTTGCACACCTCCAAAAACTGATCGAGGGCATGCACATGGGATTCCATATAGTATTTCTAACAGTCTGTTAGAATGTAATCATTATTTTTGAGCAAGGGTAATACTGAAGACTTATGGGTCATATGGTCTCTATTGCAACTACTGAACACCACTATTGTACCTGAAAAGAAGCCATAGCCATAGACAATATGCAAACCAATGGATGTGGCTGTGTTCCAACAAAACTTTATTTACCAAAATAAGTGATGGACCTGATCTGGCCCATGAATTGTAGTTTATGACTCCTGTTTTTGAGCCAACATTTCAAAAACTGTACTTATATTATGCATGCCTAAACTGTATATTCTGGGACAATTTTTAACATTCCATCAGGGGTACCTCCAGTCCCTTAGTTAGTAGTGCTTAAACCATTGGCATGATCTTTCCCTCCTTTATTGTCCACAGCTAGACAATCTTTGTGATTGAGCACATTATTTCCACTCATATCACTTGGTTCAAGGAAGTCCCTATACCCTTATTTCTCCGGCTCTTACTTGCTCTCTTGCTTTTAATTCTTTCCTGCTTTGATATCTCTAACAAACCATAGATGGAGTCATCCTTCTACAATGTATCTCAGAAGCATTCATTGAGTGAGGAATCTATGGAGTGATCTATGTTAAAGAGAAAGATGAGTATTGGGATCCATAACAGGGAAAAAAACAGAGAATAATATTTAAACCGGTAAGCTTATTATTCAAAATTTTCAAAAGTCTGGCTGAAGTTGAATTCAAGTCAACTGAGCAAACACACACTGGGTAGGTTAGTAAAGTATTTAAGAGGGTATGTTTCTGAAGCAGGCCATTGCTTTCAAATCTCAGCTCCATAAGTATAAGCCGTGTGCCTTGTGTGAGTCACTTAAATTTTCCTCATCTGAAAATGGGGATAGTAACAGTTTTTACCTCAGAGGGTTGCTATGCAGATTAATTTTTTTCAGACATGTACTGACACATAGCAAGTGCCAGTATATTTTCTTTATTATTGTAATAATTATTGGTATCATCATCATACACAGTCACATTGCTGGTGCTAAATATTTTTTGAATTCCTTTTATGAACCAAGCGCTGCTCTAGGTGCTAGGGAAGGAACAGTGAAAAGACAGACTAAGCCTCTGCCATTATTATGTCCTATTAGTCATTGGTTTATTCAACAAATATTCACCAAGCACCTTGGCTGTGCCAGGCACTTCTGGGCACCGTGACAGCTGTTTGTGAAGACTAACAAAGTCTCAGCTCTCATAAATTCATATTTAGTCATTTAGATGTGGTTTCTTCATCTAAACTCTGTGCTCCGTGGGGTCAGTAACTAGATTTTCATCAGCCCATATCCTAAGAGCCTCAAAGGGATTACCACATGGAGACTTATTAATAAATATCAAATCAATGAATGGATTAATGACTGAGAGAATGAAATGAACATCTACATTCACTAGGTGCAGATAGGTTAGCACCAACTAATCTTGAATGAAGTTGAAATCAACCATCCTTGTTAGGAACACATCACACACCATCACATGAGATTCACACTGGGGATCCTGACATCCAACCTGCTTTCCAATCTGGAGGCTCAGCTTTCATAGGTAGTGTGTGTGCATGGCAGAGAATAGGGTGGAGAGGCATCTTCCCATGAAACAAGATGTCAAAGGGACGTAATAAACAGAACATGAGGACTCTCTGCAGTATTTGCAAAAAATAAAGGTCCTGGATAACTTAAGTCAGTTTTGTCTTCTACTTTGGGTAAGAATGAAATCATAAAAGGTGTAAAAGATCTGGAATTATAAAACAACCTGGAGACCATGTCTAAAAGATTTTTTGAAGTCTTGGCTAAATAATAAACTGTTTTTTGTTCTACATGGAGTAAGAATGATACTGAAAGAAATATTTTAAATATCTGTAATTTAAAAAGAAAGAGAGAGGATACCTAATAATACTTTTATGGTTACAGAAAGTAAATTATAATTAGGTGCAAGATCACAGGGTGTATGCAGGATGAAGGCCCTGTTCAGATACGGTAGGAGAAAAGGGAGACATTTAGAGTTTTTCTTGTGCATGACTAGAGGAAAACTTGAGCTCTTTAGATGCTTTATTAAAGCCTGGAGTATACTGCTCAATCTGGAAGATGTTTCCTTAAACTGTTTCAGAAATCCAGTCTGACCCATTTTCCTCAACCATGCTTATGGGAAGCCTTATCAGCAAGGAAATGGCTTTACAGGGAAATGGTTCTGAGACCTTTTGGCTGCCCCCACACGCAAATCATGAGACAGTATGCAAATGGAGAACAGTAATACACTCAGCAATTGCAGAAAAAAAAAATTTCTATTCCTCCTCTTGAATAGAAAAGGAGGAGCTAAAAGTGTCCCAAATCCTAGAAACCTTACCAGTAAAGTAAGAATTATGTAAAGTCTTCACTAAAGCTCAAGGAAGAAGTAAACCACATTAGCTTGTATTGATACAGTGCTTGGGGTAAAATTTTCGTTCTACGGTATTGGCCTAAATTTCTGAGAGAAAAAAAAAAAAGGCCCCGGTTGTTATTTTTCCTTAGGTATCTGAGTTATGATTACATGAGTAAGTGGAAAATGGGAAGCTCCGGCAATAGCTTATTGACTGTATCTTTTGTTTGTGGATTGGAAGATTCTTTAAGATTCAAACATGGATTATGTGTGCTCCAGAAAATCCTTTACATGTGGTCAGGATGGAAGCATCAGAGACACTTGTTCTAATAAGACCATATAGCTGATGTGTACCCATGGTAAGATGGCCCACAGTGAGCAAAGCTTTGCATTTACTGGGCTCTCTTTTAACCAGGGGACCAAGCATGTACTGTGCTTTCTGGTCAGAGAAAAAAAAAAAAGAAAGAAATTGCCTAGAAGGAAATCTACCTCATCCAGAGATAAAATTTACATGAAATATGGTTATAACAAGATTATTTACATTCTATAGTCATTAGGGATAAAGAGAATACTTGCAGATCTATCTTCCTAAACAACAAATTGAAAATCCTTTGTGATAAAAATCTCTCCACGCTGTGATTTTCAGTTCTGTCAGATACCATAGAAAAATGATGCCGAGTTAGCATATCTGTTCACTCAGCGACTGATGCATATTCTTTGGAATTTAGATACCGATGCTTTCTTTCAACTCTGTGTATCTGTTATATTTTCTACTCACTGTATGGTGTGAATTTGTGTTTTGGGGAGATCAGACTGAAGTCAAAAAAACCAGCTGGTTTGAGGAGATTATTTTTAAAATGATTTCTATAAAGAGTATATTGTTACCTTGGAATGAATTTGGTGCTGATAGTTTCACACACACACACACACACACACACACACACACACACACACACAAACACACACACTCTGCAGGGAAAAGATAGGTTTGATGATCACTGTTTAAAATGACCCACAGTTTTAATTGACTCCCAATTGTCTTTTTTTTCACGTCACAGTGCCAGTGATGTTCAGATATGTCAGTTATTTTAAGTTTTTTTTTAATGTACATTACGGCTTGTACAGAAAGATAAGTGGAAAACACTTGTCAATGAAGATGAAGATAATTAAGCCAGGATTTTGTATGTGAGAGAAACATTATTGGTCCAGCTTCTTCCACCCCAGCATAGAGGGGTGATGATCCTTTCTCTTTTTTGGCACAATAGTAGAGGAGCTAGCACCATTATTGGTAGATGCTGATCACAGACTCTCCTTGTGAGAGCATGTCATGCCAAATGGGAAAGCCTCCAGTTGGAGTCTGCTTCTACCTGGAAAAGAAAGCTCATACTGGATGTGCGAAGTCCAGAATGGTTGTGTTATCCAGTAATTATGGACTAGCTCATCAGTGACTTTGGAAGAAAGCTCAGGTTTAGAAAAGGATAGTCATTAGCAAAGGCTGCCTAAACCATGGCAAGGTTTAACAGGCAGGACAGGGCCAGGGCGGCCGTCGGGTTTCCTACAATGATCTTTGGATAGAGTACTATGGTCAGAAAAAGATAATAAAGAGGCTAGAACATGCACCATCTGGTCTAACAGAAGGGAAGATGGAAAACATCAACGGGGAGTTGGAATTGTTATGGAAAGCCAGACGGTGAAGCATTGATTAAGATTATTTCGTTGATTAGGTGATATCCTGTGATTTATGCCATGGACAAGGAAAACCAAATACTTTTTTGTGAGTGTGTGAAACCAGGGTATGCTATAGAGCTACAATTATATCTGACCCTGGGATTCAGAAAAACTCCCTGTCAAGCAGAAGAAGAGGCCAAATTAAGAAACAGGGCTCCCTGAGAACATGAAAAGGCTGTCTTCTGTAGAGAAGAGGCATGGTGGTCCAACTGATTTGCAAGTGTTGGCAGAGGGCCGGGTGGCAGTGGGAGTAGTATATCACAGGAGGGCTTCCTCTTTTTGAAGAAGACCTCAAAGTTGCCAACTTTAGTGGCACTCTAAAACACACAGAAAGGGAAACCAATTCAATCAGGCTCAGACGAGGATCTGATGAGGCCATTTGGAACATTGCTTACTCAGATTAGACTCAGGATATGGGACGATGGATCTGAAATTTCTCAGGTTTCTTAGGCTAAGTAGAGGCATATTTTCTAAAGTAAATTTCTCAGGTTCAGTTTTCTTAGTGTTCTCTCTCTCTCTCTCTTATTCCTCTCTCCCAATACGATTTTTAGTCCTTTTTAACAGAAGTATTTTCCTCGCAATGATTCACTTCAACCTTCAGAATGAAACAACACATCTTACTGATTGGCAATCATCACAACCCTGTCACAATAGAGGAGATTTTCTTGTTTACCAAGCACTATCATACAACTTTCCCTCCTGTATCAGAGCTGGCCTTTGTTATGGGCTTACCATGTGGCAGCAACGGGGCAAAGCATTTTATATATTTTAATTTTTATTAGTTTAATCTCAAAACAGCTCTATGAAGAGGGAACTATTATTATGTCCCTTTAAAAATATATTTAGGAAACCAAGGCTTTCCCTAAGGCCATCAACAAATATGGGCTGGAGTCCAAATTTGAACTCACTCGGATTCCCAAGTCCTCACAGCATTAACCACTGCTCAATGCTGTCTCAATAATTTATCTCAAGTGTATTATTTCAATGTTTAAGATGAGAATAAATAGTTCAGAGAGAGGGATGATTTCTATTCAGCATTGGAACTGGACTTGACCTCAGAACCTTGGGCTCCAAAATCCAGCTCCTTTCCCCTTATAACATCCTACTGCTATAAACTTGCCTGATAAATAGTAAACATATCCTTTCGGAGAGAAAACCATGAATGTATCTCATCTCTTACTTCTCATTTTTATGAGAGGCAAGTTTCTTGATGATCCAAACCTGTCATTTCTTCCTTTACAAGAGATTTGTCACTTGGAAATATTTATAAGGTGTTAACTAATCATTAGAAAGTACTTGAAACACCCATTTTCCTTCTTGATGACAGCAAATGTCATCTGCTTCTTAGACTAAGTACTACATATTTTAGATTGAGAGCTGGAGTTTGAACAGTATGAGCAACTATTCCATTGCTTTGACTGGGTGTTCAATCTGAGTAAGAAATATGAAGGATATATACTCTCATGATGTCATAGGTCAAGTACCTATTTCATCAGTGAGAGGGCACATGCAAGTATATCCATTTGCTTCCCCATTTTACCCCCAAATAGTGGCAAGAGGATAACATCAAGCATCCAAATTGTTACCTTCTGCAATTCATAAAGTTGCACTGAATAGAATTATCACCTTGAAATTACAGGGTAAAACTCCCTATACAAAAACAGATTAAAGACAAATTAGACTGTGGGCCAGGTCACTCTGATTGTTAATTAGTGATAATGGAAATACAATTAGCATAATGAGTTCCAATTACTGTATATGGAGAAATATGAGCATACTGCTTTCATAAATCTTGGTTCCAGGAAAAATAAAATGCATCTGGTTTAACAAAGCATGCCCTTCTCTTCTGCAGAAAGCTTCCTGGTAAATATCTTTTTGTGAAGCTAAATCCTTCCTCTGATGGGTTGTGATTTGGTGGGGGGGGGGGTGGGAAAGGCGACAGAATGGATTTGCCCCGTCTGATAGCTGAGCAGTTTTGTATTAACTCAGCTTCTGTTTTAAGCTTCCTAGAAAATCTAACCATCTGTTTCTCCAATCGCAGGTTAAAAACATTGGGGAGAATCACAGACCATTGCATCAAATGTGCTTATTGTCTTCGAAATGTTGGTAAGCCCCCCTTTCTGCCTTTGATAAGCTGTGAAATTGGAAAGCCAATTATACTTACATATTTACACAAATCTGAACAGCTTTTTGAAAACTCTGTGTAAGAATCAGCGGATGAGAAACAACAGTGTTATACAGAGCTAGAGTGGGATGCCTGTGGGTGTGTTAATGAAGTTATTTTTAAAAGAGCTGCACTATAGGGTCTGGGTATTTATTTTCACCTTGGTCTTATACTTACACCTTTTCATTGCAGGCACTGATCTCTCCTAACTTTCTTGGAAGGTCCATCAGCTGAGAACACAATATGCCAGTTGTGCTATCTTCTCTCTTCAAATCTCCTTTGCTATTTTTCTTGCTATGAATGTTCAACTGTTGATGGATTATATCCTAGCGCTGGTTAAAACCCAGGCCCTTTGACCAATGAATGGTAATGAATGTGGACTGCTCAGCCCACACAAGTGACATTACATCTTGTATCGAGGGAATGTGCCAACTTCCTTGTTGTACCCTGTAAATCTGATAGATACCATTAACCTTTTCAGCAAATCCCCGTGGATCACTGCAATGGTGAATCTCAGTAGTAATTGCTAAGACAAAAATGCCCCAGCATGCCTATATTCCCTATAAGGATCTATGAAACAGGCAAGTTGGCTACTCAAGTGCCTTCTCCCCAACTGCTCCCTTGATTTACTTTCAGCTGTCTGTCTGTACCCAGGCTTCAGTGCTTCATAATCTTCCAAACACGCATGAGCAGCAGATCTTGCAATGTACCGAGAGCAATTTAACCCTCTCCTTTTATCCTGAATGGGATTTTGCTATAAAGGAGAATGGTTATATATCTAGACCAGAGGATCTACTAAAATAGTGGAGTTCATTGAGGAGAAACCTTCTCATCTCTACCTTTATAATTCACAGCACACCTTCCATCTGGGCTTTGACTGTGGTTGTCATATTTTTAACCTAGTCAGGTCTCCTCAGTCTGTCTGGAAGCATTTGTAAACTGGATTATTCAATAAAAGAAATGCTTGTCAGGCATCATTCTCCTTCAGCAGTTTGAGATGCTTTCTCTAAAAATGGCTTTCACACTATCACTATCTATCCTTAAAGCACACATGTGCACACACACACGCATGCACAAACACACACACACACACACACCCCAGTGGAATCAAAATGATCATTGACTCTCTGTCAGCCCATATTTATTATGGGAGGTATGGTAGAGCTTAAAAAGACAAGCTTCTCTCCCTAGTATTTTTGTTATTAAAGTATATATTAGATCTACACTTCTTTATAGATTTGAAGAAGGAAAAGCAATGAACTGAGAGGCACATGAGGTATCCTGGAAAGAAGACTGACCTCTTGGGTACTGGAAAGTGTCTCATTGACAGGCATAACAATGTGTACTTGATAAATGCTGATAATAATGGATACTTGATAAGTTACTCCTGGCAGGGTCTAGGGCAAATCACTGAAACTCTCTGGGCCTTGTCTTACTTATAATATGAGGATTTTGCTTAGATGTTTTCTAGGATTCCTTTCAGCTCCAAAATTTTATGAGTCTAAGGGCCAAACCACCAAACCAGGAGATGTGACATAAAGAAATGTTAAACACCTGTAAATCTATCTAAATAGTCACTAACTTCTAGCCACCCTATATCGCTTAGGAATTAGATTAAGTTGTACCTAACAGAGGAGCCCCATGCAGAATAGATCCGTATTTGTGCAGGATTAGCAGTCCTTAAGGGGCTTCCAGCCTCAAAGACTATTCATCATTCAAGATGGCAGTCAGTACTTGAGCCATCACATCTATGTTCTGCACAGAAGGAGAAATGGGGGTTGGAGACAAGGGTGAACCACACACATAGTCAGTACTTCTATGGAGCTTTCCAGGAATCCCCACATAATTAATTCTGTTTATATTTGATTGGCATCAGTAGTAGTGCGAGAGACTGGGAAGCACAGTATTTTAGCTGATACGTCATGGCCCAGAATAAACTCGAGTTCTTTTATTAGTAAGAAAGGAAAGAAGGGTTTCGGATAGGCAACTGGTAGTAGATGACATGTAATCCTTTCTCTTTCATTTAAACTATTTTTGTGCCATGCTCCTTGGTCCTAGAAAAGACTCCGTCCAACATATAGAAATAATTTATTTTATAACCACGGCTGTGATGAGTCCTACGCTAACATAGCTGTGTCAAGTCCTATCCCCTCTGATACCTACTTCTTGAAAATCAAGCTGAAGGCCCTCTGCTATCTAGTCTATCACAATGCAAATTAAAAAAATTTTTTTAAAGTTTTTAAAAATAATTCCCACTTGTGAATGACACTAAAGTGAAAAGAAAAAGGTTTCTTAATACAGACTTAAGAGAGTTATACGTAATTGAAAATCAGTAAGTTCAAAAAGTCTAGTCATTCTTTTTAAAATCATCTGTATTTATGTAAACACTGATTAGATTTTCCCATAACTAATTTCACTGGAGTAAAATAACAGAAGAATTATTTTCCTATCTGCCAATATTCATTTGAATGAAAAAATTCATTAAAGAGCTTTTTATTTTTTACACATAAGGATTCCTATTGTCTATGCATGCAATAAAAAAAAAATCAAAGGCATCTGTGGTTATCACACATCGGTCAATCTTCTGTCAGAAGACTAATTTTTGTCCCCCCAAATCTAGCCAATGTCATATTTTCCTCAGAAGGCCTATTTTATAATGTGAGCAGGCCACTCTGGTAACAGCTTCCCAGTCTGTTGATTCCAAATTAATTTTACTTGTTGGCAGTTGACTTTTTAAGGGTTCCTATGGGGAACTTGTATGACATACCAGTTCCTACGGGGAACTTGTATGACAAGGGGTCCCACTTGTCATTTTTGGGTACAAAGAACAGTAAATGTGAATAGTCTCACCCAGTGCAGTTATTTTATGGAGGATAGACTTTCTGGCTCAAGGTTTCTGAGAGCCGTGTGGACAAAATGAGACAGCAGGGGAGTAGATTGGAACGTGGTCTTTTGTATTGGCCCGTGGTGTCCCATGAATCAGTTTTCCCCAGCCTTTAGAAAACAGCACAGAAAGGTGTTGGTCATGCCGTAGAAAACTGCATTTAGATTCCTTAAGTATTTTGGGGTGAGTTGATACAGAACATCAGTTAGGGATTAGGGTTGCAAACAACAGAATCCAAACCTAGATAATGTCATCAAAAGTGAATTTCCTGGAAAGATACAAGGTAATTCATAGAGCTCAAAGCAGGAGTGGAGAACCAGGCCCCCAGTAGAGAAATTTATGGCAAGTGAAGAGATGAGGGCAGCAGGAACCGTGGACTAGTTTCCTCCGAGGCTGTCACTGAACGCTGGAGCTTCCAGGGTTTTCAATGTTTGCTTCCCTCTAGTCAAGGACAGAGAATCCGATTGGCCTCACGGAGGGATACGTCCTCTTCATGGCCGAAGAAGGGCCGGGGCAGTGTGCTTTGATTAACAGTAACCCCAGGACTACAGAAGGGGAGGTAAGGTAATGCCCCTAAAGGATGCTGCTTTTCCCTTAAATAGGACAGATGGATTGTGGTTTTCTTAAAGACAACAGACAGACAGACAACCACTGTAATGATACTTCTCAGACTTTAATGTGTATAGGAGTATTCTGGGCTTCATGAAAAATGCATAGTCTGACTGAAAAGGTCTGGGCTGGGGCCTGAGATTCTTGCATTCCTGCATCATCCCAGTGACACCGCTGTCCTGCAGACCACCCTGTGAGTAGTAAGGCTTTATAACAATGAATATGAGGGAGACAATTAGCCTCATAGTTCTTATTCTACATGTTTTTTTTGTTTTGTTTTAAATGAAGTATAATTACATATGTTAAAATGAGTAGAAATTAGTCTAAAGTTTAATTTGTGTACATACACCTGTGTAACTAGCAACCAACACCAAGCATCACTCTCTCCTTAGAAAGTTTCCTCGTGTCTGTCCTTTGGCTTTCTCCCCTCCAAGAGGGAACCACTATTCTGATTTCTATTCCCATAGACTGCTTTTGCCTGTTCCTGAACTTCACGTAAGTGGAACCATATAATATTTAATTTTTGTGTCCAGTTTATTTTGCTCAACATAATTTTTATGAGATTCATCCATGTACTTTTAAGTACCTGTGATTCACTCCTTTGTATCATTTAGTACTATTCCATTCTGTGTCTATGACATAATGTTTATCACTCCTCCTTTTGATGGACATTTGGGTTATTTCCAAAATTTTGCCATTATGAATAAAACTGCTATGGACATTCTTGTACAAACCTTTTTATGAACATATATTTTTCATTTTTTCAAAGTAAATACCCAGAAGTGAAATAGCTGGGTCATAAGGTATGTGTGTGTTTAACTCTATAAGAAATTGACAAATGGCTCTCCACAGTGGTTGTACCATTTTATGCTTCCACCAGCAGTGTATGAGAGAATTCCTGTTGTCCTGCATTTGGTGTGGTCAGTCTTTTAACTTTTGGTTATTCTAGTGTAGTCATAAATCATTGTGGTTTTAAGCTGCATTTCTTTGATGACAATCCATGTTGTGCCATTCTGCACAAACACATTTTCTTTTCATCTTTTGCCTCAGCTTATTTTCACCTTTAAATACAGTCTCCCTTTGAATCTATGAAACGTTTTGTTTACAACCTGGACATGTGATAGAATTTCAGCCTGACTCTTATTTGCTCTTTTAGATTATGCTTACCTTTTCACAATCACTGCTAACTGAGAATTTTGGTTTTGAGTATCTTAGTGTGGGCTGTTGGATATAGTAACAGTATTTTCTCATTAAAAATAATGCCTAGTTCTTCCTCTGATGGTATTTAAATTTGCCATCCCAGGCTCTTGTAGTCAAATATATTGATAATGTCCCATGTGTGTTCTCTGACACTTGGGTGTAATTGTGGTGAACTTTGAATTCCCATCTTAAGGTCAGTTATTAACTATTGATGGATTCTCCTTTTCTCCACTTAATGCTAAAGTATTCATACTAACCAAGACAGATGGGAGCGGCTAAAGAGTTTTTCAATGCCATTGCTGTGTAAGCTGTCTTTTGCTTCCCTCGTGTGAGAAACTCAAAGCACTTTTGTAGAGAAGATCATTTATTCAAGGTAAAGAAAAAAAAAAGTAAGAAAGAAAAAGAAAGAAAGAAAGAAAGAAAGAAAGAAAGAAAGAAAGAAAGAAAGAAAGAAAGAAAGAAAGAAAGAAAGAAAGAAGAAAGAAAGAAGAGAAAGAAAGAAAGAAAGAAAGAAAGAAAGAAAGAAAGAAAGAAAGAAAGAAAGAAAGAAAGAAAGAAAGAAAGAAAAAGAAAACAAGCCCCTACATTCATTGTCTAAACCCCAGTTTTCAAACCCCATCTACTTTTTCTGGAACCGACTTTTCTTGTCATTAATGATGAGAAAATGGCATCTTTGACAACAACCTTGGCTGACCCACTTTGGAACCAAATGGGATCTGGATGTAAGAAGGATGGCCAGGACCTCAACATCCTGGACAAGTCACCCTGACAAACAACGGCACCGTTTTTGGATTTCCCAGGAGGTGCAAGAGTGCCCTCTGAGATTTATAAACACATCCATAATAAATGGGAGGCTGAAGTTTAAACTGTTATGGAGCCTCCTCTGCTGTGCCGCCGAGGTCTCGTGTGATTTAGAGAGGTGACATTTACTGTGTGCAGACCTATTATTCAGAGTGACTGTTTGTGTATAGACAATATTTTAAAATGGCAATGGCTTGCTGTAGATGAAAAATTCTTATTAAGTCAGAAAAACAGTTTAAGTAGGTAACACTCTCTCAGTTTAGTCTGCTATAAGTCTTACTGTCTTGCCATATGGAAAGTGCTTGGGGTGGGAGGTAGTGACACCTCCCAGGTGCTGGCTAAAATACTACCTCCAGAGCGAACAGGATACAGGGCTTCAGCTGGGACCACAAAACTAACGGTATGTCTGAAGTGAAACGAGTAGGCATTTCTGCAGATGTCATCTCAATGGCCCAACCAATAGAATTTGGGAAGCAGAGCACTGGTAGTCTAGAGACTTAAGAATTAGGTTCTTCCATTAACCAGTAGTGTGATCTCACAGATGTCTCAACCTCCCTGAGACTCAGTTTCCCTAATCTGCAAAATTTGGGAATTGGATGAGGTGACTTCTAAAACCCCCGTAAGACATGTCTTTTTTGTGTGGCCTGGTCTTAGGGCATCATGCCGGTCAGCCCCCAGTGGCTATACAGTACTTTACAGTCACCCAGAACATTCCCTTAGCTTCCCTTTTTCCCATTTAAATCCCATGGTAGTCCTGAGAAGGAGACAGAGCAATGATTACTGTGCCATTTCTTTAAATGAGGAAACAGGCTCATGGAAGTAAGCAACCTAACCCCACATTTTACTCTTAGTCTCAGGCTCTGTCTCATCACATTGCTTATATCTCTAGCTGCCTTAAGCACTCTGTAAATGGTTACAAACAGCCCCCCAGGAGAAGATAATCGCTGGAACATAGACATGGACAGAGGGCTGGACGAGGACAAACGTGGTCTGTTCTCGGGACGCTCACAGTCTTCTAGAAGAGACAACAAATCCCTGCCTAACCAAACTCTACCCGTTCTTAGAGTCCAAACTCAATATTCTCCTCCCCCAGGGAGCCTGCCTTGTTCCACCTTTACTCCTGCCTCCAGGGATCCTCCCTTCTCCACTGCTGGGGTTGAACTCCATTGTCAAGACAGGAGCAATGATACCCTCTTTCCTCCCCCTTTTCAGGTTAGCGTGTGTGTATCTCACGCCTTCTAATTCATTAGTAAACTTTGTGTGAGCAGGACTTGTGAATTCTATCAGTAGTTAACTCATCCACAGGGAGAGATCAGTGGATCTGATCTCTCATGTGGTTCAGCAATCAGCAAAGACCCCTACACTACCTTGGATAAGGGTGGTACCAACATAGATGCTACACTGCTCTGCTTCTTACAGCTTTAACCTAGCCAGAAACTGAAATCGCAGCCTTTCTCACCTAGGAGAGCTGCGGTCTTGTTTCCTTTAGCACTGTATCTTCACCTCCATTATTCTTCATCACAGTACTTAATACTGTAAGAACTTGGACGTTTCTTTGTTTTCCTGTCTCCCAACTTAGAATGTAAGCTCCATGAGGGTAGGGTTTTGTCCGACTTGTTCACTGCTATATCTTCACACCAAGAACGATGCACATTGTAGGTGCTCAATAAATATCCACGGAATGAATGAATGCGTGCATGCATTTCAGGCTTTGTGACCATAGCATGTGATCTCCAATTTATACATCTATCCTCATTCCATGCATTTTTCTTATCAATCAAGCACTCCATATTCTAGAAATTTAAACACTAATAAATTATGGTACTTGCCTCTTAGAATTGCTTTTGTTTTCATTTTTTTCAAGTTTTTATTTAAATTCTAGTAGAATTTGTTTTTGTTTTAAATTACCAAAGAAAGAGTAACTTTGGGGATGCCACTATGGGTATCCATGATCATTATTTTGGTGAAAAATATGATATGTTTTGTTTTGGATAAATCCTTTGATCCTCTCTTCACAATCCATTCATCAAGTACTTACTGAAGAGTTATTTCCTTCAAATTCATGGGTTGGTTTTTTTTTTTTCTGTCAGTGATATAGCTGAACTCTGTTATGTCAAATTTAACATTTAAACCTACTGTTAGCTAATTAATAATAAAAGCATACCATAGAACATTAGTGACAGAGTCAAACATGCCAGGCTTGAATCTCTGCTTCTGCTGAGTAGTTCTGCAACTTTGGGGGTGGGATTTTGTCCTGCCAAGCCTCAGTTTCTTCATATGCAAAATATTATCCTATAATAATAATATCTATATCACAGGGTTGTTGTGAAGATTAACTGAGATAATCTTATTTACTGACACAAAAAGAACTCAGTAAATGTTAGACTTTACTATTACTACATGGTGTTAGAAAAGAATAGCACACAATTTAAATGCAAATAGTAATTATACTATAGTGCTCTGCATTTTTATTTTATTCTCCTAGAATGCCTGATTGCTCGTGCTAATTTAGCAGTAATGATGTTCAAAACATATGTTTGTTCTTCTAAGAATTAACAATAGACAGACAACATTATTTGTTGACTTTGGTCTGTTTGGATCATTGTAATAAGGTGCCCCATATGTAGAAAATACTATGAATTTCTACAGCTGATTAAAAATATAATTTTCTGAAGAGTCATGGTAAATCTCTTTTCCACAGACACCTTTTAATAAAAAACATAAATTATAAACCTACTGTTATGCAAACAATATTGGCACAACAAGAAAATGATTAAGATGCAGACAGGGTAGGTCAGAAAGACTATAAAAGGATTAATTCACATTGTTTGATATATATTAAAACAATTGGCCAAAGTTTAGGTAGCATTTTAATTTTTGGTGTCCACATATTTAGGGCCTATTCAAATCTTACCAAGAGCAAACAGAATTTTTTTTTTTTGAAAATAGGAGTTCAATAGAAATCACTAGAGCATGTTAAATCACTCTACTGCCACTATTTTTATAAAAAGTCTTTCAAAATAAAGAGAAGAGCAGCTCTGTTTTTAATTTATGGAATAAAGTAACAGCTATTTTCTTCCATTTTTAGCTTGATCTTTCTCAGATGTGGAACACCTTTAGTGATGCTTTGATTTCTCTCTCTGGCTACCCTATGCTTCTTCTCGTTTTTTGAGTCACTGTAGTCTCGCGAACAGCAATTTTCATTGCAAAGTTAAAAAAAAAAAAAACGTTAAAAGAGAATTTCATTTGCTCAAACTTCCCGAATGCCTGTTCGGGTATTTTGAACCTGTTATAAACTCGAGTAGGACACCCCATTTGGCAGCAACATGACAAAGGCTTGTCTCCACTTGTTGGTGTGAAATGACACCCATTTAACTTGAGTTTCCTGATGCCTCACTGGGCCATGAGAACAAATGGAGTCATCTTAAATAGGGTCATGTAAAACAGTAATAAACCGCATTTCAACCTGGGTCCTGCCACCATTTTTAGGAAGGCACATCTTCTACGGTGTTCTCTGTCTCAAAATTTGGAGAAATCTTAGAGGGCGTCTCGTATCTGCACCCACATTACCATGGCCAGTTATTACTGGTCACTACTGGTGCTTCTCCTGTGCTCCCCTCAGTCTATCACCAGGCACTGCTACTGCTTCCACCTTCTTCTCTCACAGGGACCCAAGTCTGACTAAGGGGTGAGCATTTCTAGACACTATACCCTGTTTAGAACTGATCTTCATGAGGCACCTGCGTGGCTCAGTCAGTTTAGCATCTGACTCTTGGTTTTGGCTCAGATCATGATCTCAGGGTCTTGAGAGCGAGCCCCACGTCAGGCTCCATGCTGCATGTGGAGCCTGCTTAAGATTCTCTCTCTCTCCTGCCCCTCCCCCTGCCTCCGCTTACACACTTGCTCACTCTCACTCTCTCTTTTTTAAAAAAAATTCGATTCTCACCTCTGATGATTAAACTTAACTGGATGACTCACCTTGCTGCAATTGAATTTTAGGAGGCTCCTCAGTTCCTTTTTGCTCTTAAACTATAGACTTGCTTTGTCAAATTTCCAGAAATATATAGTTTAATTGACTTCCCATGCAAACTTATGATAAGATCATTGCTCTACTTTGAATTATGCACTTTAAAAAGTTTCATTAATACCTCATACCTACTATTAATATAATAAAATGTAACGTCTAGCCAATGTATTGGTCAGCTAATTTCATAATGATGTTGTGTAACAAACCATCGCAGAGCTTAGGAGATTAAAATAACAGTCATTTACTCCCATTCATGCATCTGCTATTGGGCTGGCAGAGAGTGTTTCTCATCCTCCTTGGACTAGTGAACTAGCCAAAGCATTATTTTCTCATGGTGATGACAGAAGCTCAAGAGGGAAAACTGAACTGTGCAACACATTTCAAGTCTCTGCTAATATACTGGATGGTTGTAGATGATGTTTGCTAATATCCCATAGGCAAGACATATAGTCAAGTTCAAGCTCAATGGGTGGAGAAGTGCACTCTGCCTCTGAGAAGAGGAACAGTGTAGTCATATGGCAGAGAATGTGGGCAGGAGTGGTGAAGACTGGAAACCATAATTCAATCTACCATATGTATTAATGACCTAAGTTCTAACATTCACTTAATGACGCATTCTTTATTAGAATTTATGTGGCACAGAGGTACAAAGTACACTAGAGAAATAGTTTCATTTATTTTAACTCCATAACCATTCATGGAGTACCTCTTCCATATTATAATACACAGATCAAAAGGTAAAAGTACACATTATATCCAGAGTACCTAGTGCCTGAGAGGATAATGGTGGGAACTGGGTGGAACCCACTCTCAGTGCCCAGTGGGTCAAAACTGGATGTGATTGCTTGCCCCATTGCCCGTAAGACCTGTACTGGCCAGGGGTCTTCTCATTTTCCTTTGAGCTTTCTTGCTTTTTTTTTTTTAATTACAAAAGCAATACATATTCACTGTAGAAAATCAGGAAGTATATCTATGCATAAAAAATAAAATAAAATATACCCATACTTCCACACTCATAAGCAACCATTATTTGTTCTAACTGAATAGATGGAAAGATAGGTAGAGATCATGCAGGTATGTAAATAGATAGTAGATTGACTGACTGGACATGGAAGAGTGTTTTACAGTCTTCTACTTAATATATCATAGATATATTCAATATCAATATCAGTAAATACTCTTCTCTAGTGTATCATTAATTCTAGCTACCATTCTGTCATATTAATATAGAAATTTTATTTTATCAACCTTTGATAAACATCTAAATGTCACATTTTTGTCATTAAAAACAATGTTGTTTTAAATAGCTTATACATCTCTGAACACTTGAGGAAACATTTCCTTTGGATAATGCTAGAAATAAAATCACTTGGGCCAAGGGCCTGGGTGGTTTTCAGGTTTAATGCATATTGTGAGATTGCCTATACAAAAGTTTGTGCAATCTACACCCCACAAGAGCGCATGAGGTTGTCTCTCCCCTTCCCCCACCTGGAGCTTTTTAGTTTCTTAAAAATAAACAAAACTCCTCAGCTAAGGACTGATTTAATTTGAGGGAATTTGCTAGGTACCAATAAGCAGAGGGAAAGTAAAAGGATTACCAAGTAGTGCTTGTTAACAGGGAAGGTTGATTTTTCAACAGATTGTCAAGCAAAAATCCAAGGGGTATAGTTAAGCTTTTCAAAATGGGAGAAACAATCTAAAGGGAACAGAGATCTGAGTATGTGCCAGCAAAGGAAATAAAGGGACTTTCCAATTAGATGTCTGAGACAAATCTCCAGAGGACAGGGAGAACCATGGGATCCCGAAACTTAAAACACAACAAAAAATACATGCGCCAGGGAAAAAGACTTTCTAGGACTGGTTGTTAAGATATGTGAGGTGGGGAACGCTGGGAAGCAAATCATACCAAACAGAACAACTCTGCGCCAAGCAACATGAACGTGTACATCCAGCCCTGCCTTCTAAAAACTGTAACCCTATGGCCAGCTTCAGACATGGAAAGACTTTCAGTTATCAAACTGTGCAAACGGAAGTAGGTTTACAGGTAAAACGCACAACTGTCAAGGCATGCAGGGCAAATCTACAGATGTGGGATTGAGGCAACCGGTCAATTCAATTAATAGGAAAACAAAGCCAAACTGGGTTATATCTACATTTTACAGCCTGGCAACAAACACAAGTTAATATTCAGATTAACTCAAGTTAATAATCCAGCTGTACCAGCCTGACTTTTGAAGGTGGGAAAAGGATTAACTCAGTATCATATCATAGTTTTAAGAGCTGTGAAGAGTGGGACTATTAGTAAGGCTGGTCTGTGGTGGCCTGGCTGTGGTTGGGAGAACATTCTAAAACAAATTTTGGCAACTAAAGTGGAATCTGCCTTCTCAGTCAATTTGCTGTCAAGAATGCTTTGATTTAAATGCTAGAATAACAGCTTTAGTATCTCAGGGAAGCGCCTAAAATTAGGGCATTCTTCCAAATTGAGAATGTGCTCGTTTGTATGGGATCGAAGATCAAAGAGCTCTCTTCTAAAAGTTGGCTTTAAAGGCCCAAAACTTAACTTTGTGGGGCTCTTGACTATCAGAAGATGCTGGCATAATTAATTCTATTTGTATAGTACTTTTATTGATTTCTATACTCAATAACATACAGAAAACAGTTGATAAAACATTCATTGTGATGGATGAGGCTATCAGCAATCATGCACACAAAGTGGTCAGGGTCTCTTAGAATACAGTGGTGTCAGGCTCTCATTGCCATGTCCTGATTACCAGAGCAAGACCTTTCTCTTCCTACCCTGGATAAGAAAACCTCCTATGTGTTGTTTAGAAAATTTGACATTCTGGAAAATTCAAATTTCTGTTTAAACTCCCAAATCGTGTGGTTTTATTCTTTATTGCTGAAAATCTTTTCTAAACTGCTTGTAATGTGTCCATTTTCTTGTTTCAGCTGTCAAGTCTAATGATTGTACTAGAATCTTTGATGATCATACTGATGGAACAGATAGTCAGTTCTCATCCTCCTGAGTTGTAGTTAAAGATGATGCAGGAAACTGAGCTGAAAAACACACTGAACACCATAGCTTTTATTCTAAGATTCTTAGGTTCTCTGCTCTAAAAGAGAAGGAGCTGAATTTGTTTTGTTCACTCTTCTATCCTAGGTGCCTACTAGATGTCTGGCATGAGAGAAGCACTCAATGAATATTGACTGAATGAAAAAATAAATACTGTATGCATGATCTTTAGAGTGTGGTTGCTTGTTATTGAGGTCTTTCTCCAGAAAGTCAAGTATAAGGTAAAATAATGGAAAAAAAGAGAGGAAAAAGGAAGGAAGAGAAAGGAGGCAGGAAGGAGGAAATGGAGAAACAAAAAAAAAAAAAAAAGGAAGGAAGGGAAAAGAATGCAAAGAAAGAATAAGGAAAGAAAAGGTAAAAAGGAAGAAGAAAAGAAGGGAGAAATTTAAAAGAAATTCTGGGATCTCAAGTGTTGATTTGACTTAAAAGAGGCACTAATTCATTCAATCGGTATTTGTGTCCATTGAGATCTAAAATTATATTAATCAACTTTCCTGTGCCTGTCTCTATCTCCATCTCCTTCTCTGAAAACAGAATAGGAGATTCCCATTTTGTACCTCCTGGTGCAAAACCCAGACCTCTGAGGTGCACCAGTCATGGAATGCTCCCGCCGCTGGGATCTTCCTGAAGGAGACTTACCAATCTCACCACTATGGGTTTCTCGGGGATTGATGGTTGTGGACAGACTTCCAGGATGAGCTTTTTCTCTGTGCTCTCTTTCCTGACCATCTAAGTGGTTTCTGAGTAGTTTGGCATGTTGCTAGTTAAAATTCATTCTTTTAAAGCCGAGTATCCACTTAGCTCTTCTCCTCTGAACTTTCGTCATTCATTATTAACAATGAAAGCCAAAGTGCATGAAACAAGTTCAGCCCTATCTGTTTCTGGCATGAAAGTGATGTCTTGGCATATTAGTGGGACACGGCTCTATCTTACATAAAATGATGCCTGGGCCCACAACAAAGGCACCGTCTCTCAGCGCCTAATAGGATCACCTACTTCAAATGTGAAACTTCCTTCTTTGAAATATTTGTTGAGATTTCATAAACCTATGAAAATTCTCAAACTCAAACAAAACCTTCTAGGCTTCGGTGCAAGCTCCGACTCTAAAGAGCTTTCTGTTCTATAAACCAGTTATTGGATCTGGGTCCCAAGCCTGGGCAGATGGGGGAAGTGTGGGGGTGTCAGGGGAGGAAGAGCTGGCTTTCCACTTTCTCTTTTTGATACAAAAATAAAAGTCATCTGGTTTTGACTGCAGAAAATGAATCATATTAAGCATTTTAAAAGCACTATTCTTTTTGTGAGACCTAATTTCAGACCGATTAACACTTTAATATGAAACAGAAGCACATCATTTCATTAGGAGACAAAATAAGGCCTCTCAGCTACCATATGTTGTCTCTTCTTTTGCAAGAAAAAAAAAAAAGAAAAAGTCTTTTGAAACCTTAGATTGTAGATTTGAGCCACAAGAGGAAATGTAAATTTGGCACCATCGCCCATCCCAGGTGAGCAGACTCTACACTGAAGAGCCACACAATCAGATTTCTTTTTTGGCAAAGCTCATATTCACTCCATTCAGTAATGAAGGACCTGATCGCTGCCCTAGAAAGCTGATGGGCAAATATTCTTTTGTGAAGATAGAAATCAAAAGAATCTTTCAGTATGTTCTTCTTAAGAATGTCTATGCTGATACAAAGAGCAAAGAGATACTTTGTACCACTGATTTCACAGATTACTTATTTATTAAATAGATGAAACAAAATTATAGCTGTCCCTTTTCAACATTTAAATTTTTTTAATGATAATGCCTTTAAAATGCACAGAACATGAATGCAGGAGCTGGTGTGATAGGAAAGAGTCTTATTGCACATAATTAACAGACACATAATGTCTGGTAACCAGTAATTTCCTTCTAGCTGAGTAAGGAAATAATTTAATCATGTTGATCAAATGAATCCCAGGAGCCCAGTGTAACATTATGCCTAAAAAAAAAAAAAAAAATCTACATTAACTGATAAAAGACTACTTGGTTAAAAAAAATATAGCATGGTTTCCAACCCTGTTTAGGTATCTTTAATAGTATTTAAAATGCAAGCCTGATTTTAGTAATTGGCATAATCTGACTTCTCAGGAACATTGTTTTCCAACACTGGCTGAAGCTACAAATATTGGCATGGTACACTTTTCTAGAACTGACTGAAACCTAAGTGTTGCAAGATATATATTTTCCTCACCAATGAAAACGGATCCCCCACCCCTGCTTCAAAGAGCGTGTAGGGGGTATAAAGAGGGGGTGCATGGCAGGCAGGGGAGCGGTTAGACCACACATCCATTTTCTTTTTTTAAGAATCTCTTTCCTAGAATAGCATCCAAAATTCAACAACTAAATATAAACCCTCATTGCTCTTCTGTAAATTCCAGCTTAATATTCAAAACAGGCCAGGGAGAAGTTTTTATTCCAAATCATTCCCCCCAGACAAATTTCTCTTCAGTAGAATCTATCCCAGTCCTGACAGACTGGTGTTGCCTTTTGAAATCTTTTGTGGTCTTTCCCATTGTTCTTCGGAACTACTTAGACAAGGCAGCAAGCCACTTTCTTGCTATCTGAAGTCAGCTCCCTGTAATGAGGTGATATAATTTAACACTTACCATAATACATTTTATCCATCTATTGTTTGCTAAATAATTCCTGCAATAACACTTTTATTCTTTCCATACTTCTTCAGGGCAATGCTGGGGGAATAATATTTTTACTGCAGTGATTGATGACAAGTCCTGGTGCTATACAACCCCCACTCACAGAGGTTATTGATAAGCATCAGGAAGATTGGAGGGAGCAGAGGGGGGCAGGGAAAACGTCCAGAGGCTTGTGCTGCATGGAAAAAACATCAGGGATCAGAGGGTTAATACCATTTTATGAGGTTGTAAAAATCTACCCCAAGATTCTTGTGTTAGCAATATTCTTTGTGTAAGATGTATGTTATTAAAACAAGTAGCAGCATCTGAATTAAAGTGACAGTATGATGGATGACTACTGAAGGGGAATCGGAGCCGTTTGCAGCATTTTGGGCTAGATGTGGGAATTCTGCCTCAGAGGCAAGGAGCTTGGCAGACACATTGATTCCGGGCTGACGCATGTTCATAAATATGCCCCCAGAGAGGTGTGGCCTAGCAGAATTTACAAAATTATGTTCATGAATTATTTAACATTTATTTATGGATGCTATATTTAAACAGTATTTGCCAAGGCGAATGGACCATAGCTTACAGAGTGATCTTTAGATAATGCAAATTCTGCACTAGGCAGAGGTGGCGGGTGCCTGGCCCAGTGATGCTAAGCCTATCAAAACTATATTAGAGATGAGTCCAGCGACAATGGAGCTGCCCTTCCGAGACTCGAGGTGTTTCCCTGAGGTAGCCAAGGCCCAGAAAAATCTTGGGGAAGAGAAGAGGTCAAGGAGGATTTTTCCCTCTTTGGGAATTCAGTTACATCAAAAGACATGATTGTGTTAGTGCTCATTCAAATCTTAATACAATAATGAAATTTTTTTATTTATAACAATGCCTTTAAGAATTGTAGGATGTAATGCTACTGTTTTGAGATTGAAAAGAAGAAAGGAAAATATTTAGAAATTCCCATAACATAGACACCTCTCTAATCATGCTGAGTGCTACCTTCAAACATATAAGGAAGTTAGAGTTATGACTGATAAATACGTAATTTAGTGCCATATGATTTGGCATGGGGACATATGGCAAAGATCCTTGCGCTCACCAGCCATTCTATTTGCTTCTCCCCACTTCTCCTTCTCCTTGCTGGTAAGTGGGGCCTTGTGGTTCATTCTTGCCAATGAAATGTAAGTGGAAGTGGCATGTGTCACTTCTATAGTTAAGGCCTTCCAGATTTTCTATTGTCTCTCTTCTCCAGTCATGGTAAATGAAGAGACCAAAAATTCCAGAAAGTTCAGCTACAAGATGGTGGAGTCTCCAACAGCCCTAATCCTGCTTGTCTGCTTGAAGTTGAGCCCCATCAACCTGCTTGGGATGAGTAGCATAACTGAGAAATTATGGTTGGTTTGGGTGAAGCCACTGAGATATGGCAGTTGCTTTCTCTGCAGTGTTACAAAGACAATCTTAACTAATGTACTAGATTAGTGCTATTCAAGCCATCTTGATGAAATAAGATGCTTATGTTAGAATGTAAATCAGCACACCACTCACTTCCAGGAAGTCTTACCATGAAAAAGAGGTCAACTAAACTAAATAGTGTGCTTGGTGACATAGTTGATTTGTTTTCTGACATAAGCACTTTAACTAATCGCACCTGTGGGGGGTGGGAGGGATGGGGTGGCTGGGTGATAGACACTGGGGAGGGTAGTGCTATGGTGAGCGCTGTGAATTGTGCAAGACTGTTGAATCACAGATCTGTACTTCTGAAACAAATAATGCAATATATGTTAAGAAAAAAAAAGAAGAAGATAGCAGGAGGGGAAGAATGAAGGGGGGGGAATCGGAGGGGGAGACGAACCAGGAGAGATGATGGACTCTGAAAGACAAACTGAGGGTTCTAGAGGGGAGGCGGGTGGGGGGATGGGTTAGCCTGGTGATGGGTATTAAAGAGGGCACATTCCGCATGGAGCACTGGGAGTTATGCACAAACAATGAATCATGGAACACTACATCAAAAACTAATGATGTAATGTATGGTGATTAACATAACAATAAAAAAATTAAAAAAAAAGAGATAGTTCATAGACATGCTCTGAGAAGCACTGCAGTGGACAATGGCATATGTTCTCAAGTAGTTCCATTTCATATTTTATTGCTTTGCATGGATGACTGACATGTTTTGATGTTTCTTTTGCCTCTTGTTAGGCCCCAGCCTTTCCATCAAGGCTGAGGGAGACTCATACAAGGAAAGAAAAATTCAGTATGAAATGGATTGGATAATTTTTTTCAGGAGACTGCTTTATGACTTTGCCTTTCAGCTGATTTGAAACCCACATCTCACCTGAAAAAGAAACAGAGCTAGTCTTTTCCATTTCTCCTCCTCTTACAGAATCATCGGTATTTTTCTCCTCCAGCAAAATCACTATAAATGTAATAACCCGACCAATGGCATTATCAGAGTATCCAAGGCTAACCAAGACAGGAAGCTAGCAATACCAAGAAAAAATAAAGCAAATAATCTGATTTTATCAATTCCAGAAAAGACTCAGCAGCCGTCAAGAGTGGCAAGACAAGGGGATTGAGCTAAATTCCAAAAAGGAGAAAAAAAGAGAAAAAAACTGTAAGTATATATATTGACAAAAGACTCTGAACAAGTTCAAACTCATCAGTCAATACAAAGGTTAGAAATTAAACCAATAACTTAACTGTCATATGCTTTAACTACCATTTAAGCAAATATAAAAGCTAAGGTTGTGATCAACAAATTGTGTTTACATTCATTCATTACATTCATACATTACATTACATTTTGAATGTGATGTTTTATTTTTATTCTTTGCCTGATTATGAATTCCCTCAAGTTGGTATATGAGTAAGCATGTGAACATACACACATACACACACACACACACGTTTACCTCAATACCTAGTATAGTTGTAGAATACACTAAGAATTTAACCAATGAATAAATGAGTGAATAAATCTGAATTTACGTGTATTACCCAACAAGCAACTATTGGAAGCACTAACAAGACTAATAGCAGAGGGTTAACTATGGTTCTTCTCAAGAATTGTAGTACCTACGACCCAGCAATCGCACTACTAGGTACTTACCCAAAGGATACAAACATAGTGATTAAAAGGGGCACATGCACCCCAAAGTTTATAGCAGTGATGTCCACAATAACCAAAATATGGAAAGAGCCCAGATGTCCATCAACAGAGGAATGGATAAAGAAGATGTGATATATATATTTACATAACACACATAAATATACTATTATATAATGGAATATTACTCAGCCCTCAAAAAGAATGAAATCTTGCTGTTTGCAATGATGTGGGGATGGAGCTAGAGGGTATTATGCTAAGGGAAATAAGTCAGTCAGAGAAAGACAAATACCATATGATTTCACGTATATGTGGAATTTAAGAAACAAAACAGATGAACATGGGGAAGGGAAGGAGAAATAAAACAAGATAAAAATAGAGAGGGAGGCAAACCACAAGAGATGCTGAACTCTAGGAAACAAACTGAGGGTGCTAAAGGGGAGGTGGGTGAGAGGATAAGGTAATTGGGCATTAAGGAGGGCACCTGATAGAATGAGGCTTGGGTGCTACATGCAGCTGGTGAATCACTAAATTCTACCCCTGAAACTAATAATACAGTATATGTTATCTAAATTGAATTTAAATAAAGAATAAAGCAAAAAAGAATGGTACTAGCAACCTCAAATGTGAACTCTATATCTTTAACCAAACTTTTGAATCAAACGGTACATGAAAACTCCAGAAAATTCTGTGGCTTGGTCTAAAGTGTTGAATTTTAATAGACTATTAAGTTTTTCAGGATTTTCAGAGGGTTTGGTAAGAAGTGCTGGAGAATGAGGGATGGATGAGTGTACAGACATATAAGAAAACACATTGTTCTTGCCTTATCCCTATTCCTTTAGTAAAGCAGAGCCTGAGGCAAGGATTAAAGTGCTTATCCCGTATATATGAGAGGCAGAAGCCCATGGTGAAGGAGAGGGAAAAAGAAGCAAAGCAAGGGTAGATGCACAGCAATGCAATGCTATGAGTAATTGAGTTGACATCTGCTTCCCAGTGAGCTGCAGCGAGACACAGCAGGTTCCTCAGCATGTCTGCTAGGCACTCAGAAGAAACTGAACCTCAGAATAGACCCTGGAGGGAAGAAAATAAAGGGAACTTACTTGCCTCACTCCCCCACAACTTTCTTTTATTCATTGGTCAAAGTTTACTCTGGAAAGCTACCTGCCCCCCTCTGGATTGTGTCCTTCACAACCTAAGACACAACCAGCCAGATCCCAAGCCTCTCAATGTGGTATTTCATCCAAGTTTAGAAGTGGAGAGGTGTATCAACACTGACAGGGCTTGGAATGTAGGGTGAAAGGCAATGCTGTCTTGGGACTTCAACTAAGACTACAGCCAACTTGGGGAGTCCAGCAAAGTCACCAAGGGTATTGTGGGCCAAGAGGCAAGTATCACCTTTGTAGAGAAATGGGCAGTGAGTCTGAGCTCTGCACACATCTCCAAGGCTTAAAATATATTCATATGTAAGGATTCTAAGGTGATATTTTCCACAATATTTTCCATATTGTCCTCTCCCTTCACCCTGCACCCCCCCACCTAGGTTCAGTGTTTACTCCACCCACATTTCCCACTTCATTCTGCTCTTTGTGGGATGTAATGCTCAAAGCTGAGCATGCTCTGTAGCCAGTGGTCATTGTTGTTGGGGGAATACTCTTTCTCTTTACCCAGGTGTTGAGAACAAATGCCATCTTTTTTCTAAAACCCTGCCCCCATTTTCTCTAACTGGATATCTCTCGCTTTGCTGCATTCACATTCTCCTTATATTTTTGTTCAAGTATCTGTCACCTTCCTATATGCCCATAATTACTTATGTGTATTTATCTACTCCATTTAATTGTTAGTTCCTTGAGGGCCTAAAGTATGAAGGACAGTGAAATCTAGCCGAGTAAGTTTGATTTTAGTGTCTGACAAACCTGAATTCTCTGGGCTTCATTTTCTCTGCTCAACTTTCTGAGTCTTATTTCCTCTTACGTAAAATTGCAGTAGTTACACCTATTTGGGTCTAGTGAAAATTGGTAGAGACAATATAAACCGTGCATAATGAGGTGTCTGGAACATAGTAAGTGCAAAATAAAGGTCAATCTCCTGTCCTTACTCACTTTTTATATCCTCCCTTTCCTAGTACCAATGCAATGTGTGGCTAGCGGAAGATGTGTTTTCTAGTTTGTGTGATGTTGGTGAGTACATGTAGTACTTACCCTATGCCAGGCACTATTCTTAGCACTTATAAGAGTATTTTTGTCTAATTCTATTAAGTAGGTACAATTTTTATTTCATACACATTTGCACAGCACTGGGTACATGCCAGACACAGTTCTAAATGCTTAACATATATTAATTATTTTAATGTATATTACAGAGCCATGAGGTTAGCACTGTTATCATCATCATCCCCAGTTTCCAGGTGAGAAAACTGATACACAGGTTAAATATCTTGCTCAAGGTTATATATCTAGTAACATCTGGGATTTAAACACTACAGTATGGTTCCAAGCTGATTATATATAGTGTGGTATAGTATATTATAAAATACCTTATAAGTAAATAACTCTCTTACAACTTAAAGAGTTTTTATTACTTTTAGATAAATAATACTCACCTAGAAATTGCTCAGTCCAGGACTGAGGCTTCTTTGTATCAACCACTTGGCTCAATAGATCAGTTTTAAGCTACAGCCACCTAGATGGCAGGAGTCAATTAGAGCACTAATTACTACCCAAGAATGATACAATGTCTGCACAAATACAAGGGAAAAGAGAGGTAGCACTTGTGTTTGAAACTATTTTCATTATTGTATCATATTGCGGTTCACATCTGGATACTGTAGGATATTTCTTCCCAGAGATTTTTTGCTTTCATGGGCAATTCTTTGGATATCCCACAAACCCTACCGAGGTTGACTCTGTGTGTGCATGTGTGCATATGGAAAGGTGAAGATAAAATAAAATTCTCTAGTCCATAAAAAGATATAGCCATGAGAATAATAAAAGTAAGAGAACATTTTCACAATAAAGTGCCATGCTAGCCTTGCAAATGAATTGAGATTGTGACCAGTCCCAGGTCACCATGATTTCATGAAACATCAAAGAATGTTCATACAACGTTGAGCACATTCCAATATCCAGAGAACAAAAGTAAGCACATATTAAAAAATCTGAAGAATTGAATTTTTAGTTAAGGCCTCAGTGGAATCAGATAGATTTCCCATATCATCTCCTTCTTCCCTTTCTTCCCCTCAGGCAAGAGTATGAGACCCTAACGTAAACCTAACCTTGTCATCATCTTAAAGGATATACTGTTATTCCACTTATGCCATATTTCATATAGTTTTTAGCTGTAAGCAAAAATGGTTCACATTCCAGGGAAATGTTATTTTGGCATTATCAGTGCCCATCAGAGGAGTTGTTTAGCTCAGGTAAGACCAGGAGAATTAGGAGAGCCCTAACTTGACTTAACACTCTTCCTTTTGGGTTAGGACAGATATTAATCATGTCTGACCTCTTACAAATGAAAAGGAAATAATCTCCTCTGACATGGCATGCATTTTTTCTACCCTGGGGTCTTTCCTCTTAGTTTTGGTATTTATGTATTTGAAAGAGATGCTAGCATAGTTGGTATTAGTTTTAAGAGGTCACATTTTCCCCCTAAACCAAATTCTACTGGAAAAAAAACCAAAAAACAAAAACAAAAACCCACAGCTGTCTGATAAGGATACTGCCTTTCATTCCTCTCAGCAAGGTCTAATTATCCTTGAATGACAAGCTTCAGGTACATTCCCATGTGATGAACTCTCAATTCTTTTTCATCTTTTTCCATTGTGGGTTTCAGCCAGTTTCCCTCCCAGTAAACTGTGCCTTTGGCAAAACTGTGGGGCAGACAAGCAGGGAGGCAGACCACACTATCCCAGGCTCTGCCTTTAGCAAGTGAAAACAAAGGCTCATTCTGCAATTGAAGTGTTCTTGGTAGGCTTTGAGCACCACCTCACCCATTTTCAGCAATCACTGGATAGTCTATTCCCATTATTATGCTGATAAAAAGCCCACTGCCTTCTTGAGACTAACATAGTATTATACTGCCTATATGCTTTATTCTGTCAATTTTTTGTAAGACAAAAATTTGCTTAATAGAGCAGGTCTGA
Organism: Eumetopias jubatus; assembly: GCF_037043125.1. NCBI lineage: Eukaryota > Metazoa > Chordata > Mammalia > Carnivora > Otariidae > Eumetopias > Eumetopias jubatus. The sequence continues at coordinate 55,379,293 of NW_028274815.1, read as the reverse complement.
AAGGTAGAACTGGAGATAAAAGAACCACCATTTTCATTAAAAATTAATTCGGGAGGCAAGCAAGAGAACCAGAAGGCGCAAATTCACTTGGGACCAGCAACAGCATGTGAGTAAGGCAAGAAATTTGGGGAAGAGATTCTTTTTGACTCTAAGTAATAAGTTCTGGAAAATTATGATTACTTTTAAAAAAACAATCTAAAAATTTGAACATGGATTTTACTCAGTTCATTATGGGATTTTCATCTTTGAATTTATCAAATAGCATATCCTGATAAAACTGTATATAAACTACATAAACAAGTTAAATGAGTAAACACGTAAACTTATGTGTCAATTTCTATGTTTAAATTCGTTATAATATTAAGGTGCAGATAATATTACATTATATCCCATTAAGTCTTATCTTAAAGCATGGCAGCTTTGTTCAATAAGAGAATATTCTAGGACTGAATATTCCAAGAGGCAGGTTCTGACGAGTGAATCAGTTGCCAGGCCAGTTAAGGGCTACGTTGGAAATGGCACAGTGTCACCTCTACCACACTTGATCATTAAAGCAATCATATTGGGGAAGAGCTTGGAAGATGTGGTCACCTTTGGAAAACAGGTTTTTAAAGGCGATGTTAGGTCTTAAAAACAACAGCCTACTAATTTTTTCTCAGGGAAAATTCCAGGTACGCAGAATACAAATTTCTGTTGATCTTTTTGGGAAGCTAAAGGGGAAAATAGTTCAACTTCTTTTGTAGTAAATCTGTGGCCAAAAGAGGAGCCCCAGTTATTTTCTCAAAGGATTTCATCTGCCTTTAATGTCGTTATCTTGTCACGCCTGTACCTTTCAGCAGTTAATATGGTAACCTTAGGAGCTAGAACTGTAAATCATCCAGCCCAGTGTCTCCCAAATGCCTAACTTCCTCACCCCTTTTCTCAGTGATAGTAGTAGGGTCTCAATTTGTCTCTCTCCTAAAATAATTACTTCCTGGCACAGGTAGCGAATTGACATATTGTTCCACAATAAGTTGGGTTAAGGAGAAATCATCTAATTCCCTTTCCACCTCCCCCCTTCACTTTACAAATGGAAAACCTAAGACATGTCTTTCTAGGGATAATACCCGGTAGAGTAGAACCAAGGCATGAATCTATTGAATATGGGTCTGACTCCCAATTCAGTGCTTATTCCAGCACAATGAATGTTATATGTATTCACAGAGATAGGTAAGGAAGAGAGAACGTCATCATCACACCCCCACCCTTGCTCTCTGTGGACCGCTAGTCTGTACTCCATCATGGCAGCAGGTAGTGTGCTTGGAAAACAAAAATATTTCAAGTGCCCTCACTAGGAGGTTAGGTATCCTACAGAGGCTAAAGAGGACCAGGAGCTCCATGTGGGATTCTCCTACCTAGAAGAGGTTAGGAGGCTAAAAGCAAAGAGAAAGCAAGGGCCCAATCTGCAAAGAGGAGAGATAAGTTCTGTCCTAGGAGATTTGTAGGTTGGTGGGCTATGTGCAATGTTTCCCACGTGTAGAGTATCAGGGAGCAGGAAAAAGGCTGCATAGAGGGCTTAAACTGTGAAGAAAATAGCAACAGGTCCATACCTAAAATTTCCAGGCCTGGGTAAGAATACAAATGGAGGACCATAGACTTTATGAGTAAATATTTAAAGGATTTAAATCAAGTTAACAAACTGTTAAATAAGCTATATTTCCTTCTCAAACCTCTCAAACCTTAACATATGCTCATTTATAATAACAAGAAATAAAGAATAAGGTTAATGTTTTTATAACATTGAAAGTTGGCAAAATATGAAAGACTACCATATTCAATTATTGCACGTGTTAGTATTCTAATGATGGGGCAATGATGTTGGATGATTACTAATACTAAGACATAAATAATTTATAAATTATTACATGTTTTCCATAACATATACTTCTTACTTTCATTTCAGCAAAATCATTGTGTTACTGCATCAAGATTTTGGCATAATTTATGTACTACTGACAATAATGCTAAATTTGACACTCTTGTCAAGCTGTAGTTATCAGAACTTTTTATTAATTTCAGTTTTAGAAACTGCACTCTGCTATAGTAGCAACATCTTGAATTTCCAATAAAATTCTCGAATCAACGCTTAGAAGAATTTCGCGTATTATGTTTGAATATTTAAATGAACCACACATGATAAATTAGCATTATAAAAAGATCATTATAAATTATTTTAGTTTCTTTATATGTTATTAACTTATGTTGCAATTTTTACCACCTCTTAAAATAATATCTGGATTTATACACTAATAGAAGGAATTGATATTACATTTCATGCATGTAACACGCAGTTACATATACATACACACACATAGAGATACACACACGTACACACATATTTAAGAAAATTGTGAACTGTTACATGCTGAAAAATGTTCCTGCAGCCATCATGTACAATTCTTGCAAATACTGCACTATTTTTCCCAAACCATAAGTTGGAGGAATTGGAAATTGGAAAACAAAGAGAAGCAAAAAAATGGATACATGGAAATAATACTTTGTTAGGCAAGAATCTATTGCATTCTTGCTATCTTGGAGGAAGCATTTGACAAGTTAATTAATTTGTCTTCTCTCTCACTAAATGCTTTAGGTGCTTAGTCCTTGCACTTGATGCAGTCTGTCTCTGAAGTCAGCAACAGCACCACCCACAAGCCTTCTTAGCATTCAGATGAAGCTGCCTTTTGTTTTAAAGACATAAGAAGATAGATACGGAGAAGCGTTTCTCCCCCTGGGGCTTTAACTGTGGTGGTTATAGCAGTGGATGTTTAGGATCATGCTGAGCTAGTACTGGACATCAGATCCTGAGTGACAGAATGCTCATGAGTTCTTGAACATATTTTATATGTGTGTGTTTGTAATATGCAGGCCCTTCTTCAGTGTGAAGAATTTTATCTTCAATAAAAAGTTCTGATAACTACAGCTTGACAAGAGTTTGTCAAATTTAGCATTATTGTCAGTAGTACATAAATTGTGCAAAAATCTTCAGTCTTCAGTGTGGATCAGGGCCCTCTTTCCAGGGTCCAATCATACTGTCTAGGAAGGTACGGCCCTCCTCACACCTCATTACTCACTGTCTCTGCTGCCTTATCTCTCATTCTCCAAATCTTTCTCGTTTCTCTTAGTTCTCCTCCACTCCACAATGCACTGTGTTCCTTCTCTCTCTCTCTCTCTCTCCGTTTTTCTTTTCCTTTCTTCCTTTTTTCATTGAAATTTCCTTTTTTAAAATAATTTTCTCAGAAGCACATAGCACACTATTTCTTAAAATCTGTATGTGTGTGTTGGGGGATGGGTAATAAACAAAATCCAAAAGGGAAGATACAAAAGTGAATTATTCACTCCCTTTACACTCCTCCAATACACATCCTTCCTATAGGAAATCCCTGTTGAGACCTCAGTTTTTATATTTCTGGGTCATGTTCTATATATTTACAAAGTGTATCATTTTTTAAACAAGTGTAACAACCAGATACATACTGTTGCACAACTTATTTATTTTTCACTCAGTGATAAATAATGGGTTTGCATTCAAGTCAGTATATAAACTTTTAATTTGTACATAGTATTTCATATTGTGAATGTACATTTAACCATTTCTGACAGTTGTAAACATAGATTTTTTTCAATTTTTGGTATTATTAGACACTGCAATAAATACACTTGGACATTAATCTTTACGTACTTGTGTGTATATAAAGATGTATGACTAAACTTGGAGTGTATGATTAAACGAATATTTTAAAATTTAATAGATCTACAAAATATCCTTCTAGAACTCTTTTATACTCCTACCACCAATGTATGAAAGTTTTCCCCCAACACTTTTCCTAACACTATTTGTTATCAAATCCCATTTAAATTTTACTTTCATCATTTACAGACTAAAACTAACAAAAGAGAGATAGTCTATTGTCCCAATGTGTATTTTTCTGATTCTCTAGTGAAACTTAGCTTCTTTTCCTGTTCGTTACTTATTTTTTTAAAAAACTCTTAAAATATCAGGGTTTAAACCTGGCTACATATGTAATAAATAGCTCTATTCCTGTGCTTTATCTATCTATACATTATTTATGTTACATATCTATCTATATAACAAATCATCCTCTCACTCTATACTTTGTTTTTATTGTTTATTTTTTAAGATTTTATTTATTTATTTATCAGAGAGAGAGAGCACAAACAGGGGGAGCAGAAGGTAGAGGGAGAAGCAGGCTCCCCGTAGAGCAAGGAGCCCCATGTGGGACCTGATCTCAGGGCCCTGGGATCATGACCCGAGCCAAAGGCAGACACTTAACCAACTCAGCCACCCAGGTGTCCCTTTACTTTGTTTTTAATCTTTGTTTATAATATATATTTATAGAGATTTTTACTTTGTACATGGTCTAATCTGCCAATTTTATCTTTTATGGCTTATGATCATGTTGTTATCTTGAGGAAGATATAACCTACCACAATAATAAAAAATCTTTATTTTCTTCTGGCAAATTTAGTATTTTGTACTATGTTTATTAGAAATTTATTACACCCAGAATGCATTATAGAGATTGAACACGATTATATTCTAGATTATATGTAACTGTGCCAACACTTCATTAAATCCTATACCTCCTGATTTAAAATGACTCCTTTATGACATATTAAATTACCATATTTATAAGGGTCCCTTTGTGGGCCCCCTATTTTGTCCCATTGATCTATTTGGTTAATCAACATTTTTTTAATTATGAAAATGCTATGATTTATTTTAACATCCCAAAATGTTCTCCCTCCCATTTTAATTTTTATGCCAATTTTTTTTTTACTGTTCTTACATATCTGCTTCTTCAAATATACTTTGGAATCAATTTTTCATGTTAGTAAATGTTTCCATTAGGTTTTTTCATTGAAATTGCATTGAATTTATAGTACTTTGGCTAACATTTACATCCTGTAATATTTATGATATCATTCCTTTTACACTGAGATATATGAGATATCAGGTCAGGTTTTATGCAGTTCAGGAAGTGTTAAAATTATTTTCATATTCTCATACATCGTCAAATGTATTCCTATGTATGTCATAGCTTTTGTTACTATTACGAATTGAGTCTTACAGATTTTTTGTTGCTATTACAGCTTGAGTCTTATAGCTGTGTTGCTATTATGAATTGAATCCTAATTTTCCGTTACATTTTCTAGTTATTTTTCTGGGATATAGGATAGCTCTTTTGGTATATTTATGCAGTATCTAGCACCTTTTGAACAATCTTATCAGAGCCAATCATTTTTAGTCATCTTTAGATTTTTTTTTAAAAATAATTTTCCAAGATTCTATTATAACATTTTCAAACATATAGCAAAGATGAATTTTACTTGTTAAAATTTATATACCTACCATCTAGATTCTACCATTAACATTGTACTATGTCTGCTTTATCACATATATTTTTCATCTATACATTCCTTTTCCATCTATCAATATACTGTAGATTTTGAAGTGTTTCTGAGTAAAATGCAGACATCAGTACATCTTCTCCTATACACTTCAGTATTTACAGCAATAACTAGTTATATATTTATTTATATTTTCCCTTTGAAATTAAATTTACATTCAGTGAAATGCACAAGTCTTCACTGAGAGTTGACAAATGCACGAGTCTGGCAACTTGGGCTCATTACCCGTAAAATTCCCTCACTTGCCTTTCTAGGCCATCTGTCTGTGCTCTCACCTTCTCAGAAGAAACCACTATTCTGGTAGTGACAGAGGGAATGGGGTGGAGTTGACTACATTACAAAATAATGTTCATAATGAGATCTGAAGAAGCAAGAAGCAGCCATTGAAAGAGGCAAAGGAAAGTGTAAGTGCAAAGGCCCGGAGGCAGGAACAAGCTCCTTGTGTTCAAAGAAAAGGGAAAATAACTGATTATAATAGAACAAATGGTGTAGGACACAGCATGAGATGAAGGAGAAGAGTTAGACACAGACCAGATCATGCAAAGCTCTGTAGGCCACGATGAATTGTTTGGATTTTATTCTAAGTGTGACCAGAGGCACAGCAAGATTTTAAGCAGAGGAGTAACGTTATTTGAGTTACATCAAAATAGATCACCTTGGATGCTGTATACAGAGTAAGATTAAAAGCAAGGAGACCATTTAACAGGCTATTACAGAATTAGAAAAGACATGAGGGTGGTTTGCATTAGGATCATTGGGCCAAATCATTGAGGAGAATATGGAAAGAATTAAATATGACCCGTAAGGCTTTGATTTGAGCCACCTGAATGGATGGTACACTCCTCACTGAAATGGGGAAGACTGAGGACAGAAACATGCTTGGAGAAGTAGGGTGTGAATATGTGTTAAATGGTGAGCTGGATGGAAGGAATCAAGATATGTTTAAAAAATGTCAAAGATGAGATCCCTACTAATATAAAACTAGAGAGGTCAAGGAAGCAGTTGGATATATGAGACTGGTACTCAAGGTCAGGTCTGTAAACTAAAGTGGAAGGTAATTAGCACATAGGTAAAGTCATGGAATTGGATAAATTTACATAGGGACTTAGAGTCGATAAAGAATAAGTGGGGGGCCAAGATGGATCCTGGGGCAATGAACTACTCAGAAGAAGGTAGAGGAGGAGGAGGAGCCAGAAAAGCTTGCATTAGAGCCGTCTGATAAACTGAATGGAAACCAGGAGAAAGTAGAGTCAGACAAGACAAAAGGACACATGTTGACGGAAGGAAGAAATGATCAAATGTGTTGAATGCCTCTGACAGGTAGACTAGGATTAGAACTGAAAAGTTAGCACTTTTTTTTGTCCACACGAGGCTGATAACCTTGGTGGGGGGGAATTCAAACCAGTATTTGGGACTGAAAATAAACTCAAGGGATTTGTCCAAAGAATGAGAAGTAAAGAGGTAGGAATAGCAAGTGGTTTTAGTTTATTTCAATGCAATACATGGAAACAATCCACTGAGTTAGGCTGTTTTTCACGGTTCGTACTCAGGTAAAAAAAGGAAAAGACATGACTTCTGATAAATTCAATTTAGGATATTGAAGCAACCTTATCTATTATATTTAATAAACTGCTCAAACCCTGCATCATTTTCTTCCTAGGACATTCCAGGCTGATGGAGTGGATTAAGTATTTAAAGCAAACAAATACAAACCTTGACCACTTTGAGCTGGTGTGAAGAATATTCCCATGTCTTTCTGGGTCTATCAAAACTGCACTGATTCTATTGTGAAATACTGCATTGCTCATTAATTATCCCATTTAGGAAATAGTTCATTGCTGCTGAAACTTTCCCACCAGAAATTTTGGACATGATACAGGTCTTCACTTTGGCTCCATTAAGAGTTTATTTTAATACATCTAACCTTCTGTCTGACAAAGGTGACTTTTTTTCCCTTGCTCTACTTTCTTCTTTAGGGTAGTGCCAAAGAGGAGGTTTCTCATGCACAATTTTATTACTGGTAGCAATTCTATCCTATCAAGTGGCTTTTCTGGCAGCCAGCAGCAAGATGTAAAAAATAAGAGTAAAAAACTTTCTTTTCACTTAGAAAGTCCCAAGAGCCTTGCTCTAATGTTTTCTGTCTCTTTTTGCCAATGATTTCATGAAAATGGAATATAAATACTTGATCACTTTACAGCTATCTCCTTTCCTTATGAAATAAAGAAGACATATTAAAAACAGTGTCTTCTACGTACTCTCTCAATGATCCCAATGTGTGAGTGATAATCATGGAGGGAATCTTACAACTAATCTTTTTAGATATATTAATTCATGTTTCAGTCCAAAATCTTGGCTCTGTAGAATAGGAATTAAACGAGTAGGGGGAAAATAGTATTCTGTAGAATAAGAATTAAACGAGTAGGGGGAAATAGTATTCATGTTATTAGCTAGAGTCCCTTTGGAAAATCCCTTAGGAAAGAGACTTGTTGCAAACTAGACAAAATGGACAGAGCCATGCTTTTGAAGGAAGTTTTGGTAGGCTTTGTGAAAAAGAACAACGAATAGATACTTTGATCACATCACAGTTTTGTGGAGGGCAATTACTACTAAGGCCTTTCCTGAATTTCCTATAAAACTGGGCTTGTCCATGAGGAACATGGATATCTGGCTATTCAGAGCCAGATGGATATCCGGCTGTTCAGAGAGGCATTCAGTGGGATTTTAGAGAAGAGCACATCTTTATAATAAGGGAATATTCTTGGGGCGGCTGGGTGGCTCAGTCATTAAGTGTCTGCCTTCGGCTCAGGTCATGGTCCCAGGGTCCTGGGATCGAGCCCCACATCGGGCTCCCTGCTCGGTGGGAAGCCTGCTTCTCCCTCTCCCACTCCCCCTGCTTGTGTTCCCTCTCTCGCTGTGTGTCTCTCTGTCAGATAAATAAATAAAAATCTTAAAAAAAAAAATAAGGGAATATTCTTACATGCTATTTGCCCAAACTACCCAGCTTATATACCCAGGCATTACCCTGTCATGCCAGAAGTTAAAATAAGCATGAATTACTCTTAGATTTCAGTAGCTACTATATCTAGAGAAGAACATATATACTCTGAACAGTGACTGAAATTCTTGGTAGTCGGAAAAAAATTTGAAGAATTCTAAGAATAAAACTGATTTGAACCTTGAGATACTTATAAAAACCAGAACTTTGTTGATTCCACACTGGGAAAGAATTGCTAGATTGAGTATCCGTGTAAATAGATCAAAATTTGTGTGCCCTGATCCTTAATTGAAGATAAAAGTGGTTGCCTGTGTCTTAAATGCTGTGTGGTGATAGATGGTAGGGCAGCTATGCTTGTGGTGAGCATAGCAGAACATGCAGAGAAGTTGAATCATTGTGTTTTAAACCTGAAACTAATGTAACATTGTGTATCAACTATATTCAAATGAAAAAAAAAAAAAACCCTAAAAAAAAAAGACAACAAACTATTTTGTCTGTTTTGGAACATCACATAAATAGAAATACACAATACATATCCATTTCTATCAGGCTTCTTTCAATCAGCAGAACGATTTTAAGATTCATCTAGGTTGTGGGGCACTGGGCTGGTGCAATCGGCTAAGCGCCTGACTCTTGGTTTCAGTTCCGGATGTGATCTCAGGGACTTAAGATCCGCCCGGTGCTTAGCATGCAGTCGGCTTGAGATTCTCTCTTCTTCTCCCTCTGCCCCTCTACTTCCCCTTCTCTCCCTCTCTTTCTTTTTCTCTCAATAATAAATCTTTAAAAAAAGATTCATTTACGGGACGCCTGGGTGGCTCAGTCGTTAAGCGTCTGCCTTCGGCTCAGGTCATGATCCCGGGGTTCTGGGATCGAGTCCCACATCAGGCTCCTTGCTCAGTGATGAGCCTGCTTCTCCCTCTCCCTCTACTGCTCCTCCTGCTTGTGCTCTCTCTCTCTTTCTCTCTCTCTGACAAATGAATAAAATTCTTAAAAAAAAAAAGATTCATTTAGGTTGTTGCACTGACAAATATTTTATTCTTTTTTATTATATCACATTTTGATTGCCCATTTTTCTGTGGATGGATTATATGCTTTTTTATTATTTGATAATCATTATTAAAACTGCTATAAATAATCTTGCATTAAAAATGTAGTTAGCTGTGTATAACTGAGTTAGCAAAGGCACTTAAATAAATCAAAAGAATACTTCCAGAAGGTAATGCTGGAATGCACAACTTGAAGAAACATTGTACATGAACCAGTCTTTTCTGGTAGATACACGGTAAGGTAAACCAGAAGGAATTGTGTCTGAAATCATCTTGACATGACAATAGTGGTCAGAAATGTAACTCAGTGAAAATATTTCCTCCTAGTTTAGGGTCAACCCTAATACGATATGAAGGTTGATGTCACCCTTTCTCTGAGAAAAAATAAAGAAGCGGTTGTATCCTCGTCCCAGAGGAAGTCCAAAGGGAACTTTGAATTGCTTATAATGATTGCCTACCATTGGCCTGAATGAATTAACAGCCTCCTCAGGGAATGGTGTTCAGTCTGTGCCAAAAAGATAGAGAACTTTAAGCTTGTAGCTGGAGAATGCATCATGAATTAAAGAGAGGATGTCAGCAGATACCAAGATCTGCTGGAGGAGAGAGAGATGCATAGTCCATGATTATTCAGAAGCTGATTATCCAAGCTCTTTGTTTATCTTATAGTTATTTTTTTCATGTAATAGGGTAACATCTTATTAAGGTTATTCTCTATGCCTTGCTCTGTGTTGATGCTTAATGTGTATTTAACTCACTAGGATAGGCACTATTGATATCTTATTTTATAAATAAGAAAACTGGTACTAATAGATGTTAAGAAACCTATCCAAGCTTACCCAGTTGGCAAGTAGCAGAGCTGGGATTTGGAACCTAGGCAGTGTGACTTTAACTCATGTATTCTTAACCATTAACCTATGTTATCACCTCTAACCTCAGGATTGGCCTGTGACATAAAAAAGGAGACAAAATTTAAATCAATGAAGAGAATAAAGAAATTGTGTCAGTTGAAGACTAGCTTTGCATTTTCAATGAGGCACATTTTTCCTGCCCTCTGTTATCAAAATTAAGGGAATAGCTATGTTCTGATTTTATTTTTTTGGCAAAATTTGGAAGTCATCTGGTGGTCAATTAAGGCAGTCTACTGCGAACTATGTTGTGATTACTCTCTGTGTCTAGAAATTGCCATAGCATTTATGAAAACTTGGATCAATCAGTACTCAATAGTTATTATCCCTTTTACTGTAAATTTGACAATCAGGAAAAAGCACTAGAGATGAGGGCTCCTCACATAATCTTTATGCATGAGTAATTCCCAGAATAGACTCCAAGAAAGATAAAGGAGGATAATATAATAGAAGGATATGAGGAACTTGAAAACCCCAGTATGTAAAAACTGATGAGAGAGTGAAATACCAGCACATTTTATTCACACTTTAAGCTTCTGGGGAAAAATAATCAGTGGGGATCAACTTGTCCAGGGTTATCCAATTGTGTTTCTGGCTGAGCAATTTGGTATTTGAGATTTTATTGTTTGTCAAAACCCTAATACTGTACTTAGAATATTCTCAATCAGCTTTGCTTTATTCTTTGGGATTGGAGGAGCAATTCTACATGGTAGGATAAGTTACTACTAGGCGTTTCTTTCTTTTTATCAAATAGTCTTTTATGAGGAATTTAGTTTTGATTAAGTAGAAGGTATTAAACATTTTTCCACTAAGAACTGTTATGACTGACACTAAAACTCTGTTGAATGACACACAAATCCTTTACTCATTTATTTTTTTTTTCACTTTAGTGTTTGAAAAGCTGATAATGCCCTGCTCCATCTTTAGTTTGCTGTCAAAAATATGTTTCTTCTAGCCAAAGATAGTAATAACTGTCATTTTACCAAAAAGCCATGGTGCATTCTCGTTTGCTTTTTAACTATGGGAATATAACTTTAAGAATTAAGATCAGGCCATTTGCCTGCCAGTATTAGAATCAGACAAAGCATAGTAATGCAAGAAGAATTTTGTAATGCTTTGAAAGTCTATAAGAAGTTGCCATAGCCACCTAGAAACTTCCAAGTGACTTAATATCTCAAATTCCCAGTCATCTAGAAACTTTTACCTCAGATGGGTTTTTTAAGTTGTTCTGTCTTATTTCTTGATATTTGAAATAATAACAGACATCATTTTTTTATCCTTCTGCCCTAGGAGTATGATAACTTTCTTTTTCTTTTTTTAATAAAGATTTATTTTAGAAAGAGAAAGCATGAGCAGTGGGGGAGGGCAGAGAGAGGGAGAGAATCCTCAAGCACACTCCCCGCTGAGTGCAGAGCCCAAGGTGGGGCTTGATCCCAAGGCCCTGAGATCAGGACCTGAGTCAAAATCAAGAGTCAGACGCTTAACCTACTGAGCCACCGAGGTGCCCCAGGAGTATGATAACTTTAAATTTATTATCCAAACTTGGACCTAGTTCAAGTGAAAAATGCACTATTAATAATCACAACACGGATGTGTAAAACACTACTATCCAGGTAAATTTTGTTACCCAACATCAGAGGAATTGCCCTAGACGTGAAGTAATTCATGACTATAGGAACTGAGAAGTCTTAAAATTCAAAATATTTTGAAAAGCAATTTGGCTTACTTCCCTGGAGGATTTTGAGAGTATGTTGAATATCTGTGGGTTTATGTCAGATGTTTTCTCTAGATGGCCAGATTTTGAATTCTGAGGTTAAGTTGATAACTATTATTTAGCTCAGTTTATTAGAACACAGCGGTTCTAAAAATCCCACTGTTTCTTTGTGGCACTTATTCAACCTCCTCAGTTTAAAACTCCATCATTTCTTTCCTGGATTACTGCCTCTCTGTAGGAAGAGAAAGGTCTACAAAACAACACCTACCACTATCTGTAAACAAGATTACTAGTTGGTTACCTTTCCGATTACTACTCCACATGTCCTCTGGTTCTTTAAAAAACAAACAAGCAAAAACCATAACAAATCCGCTTCTGAGTTTTTGCCCTTCCCTTCATTCCTGGGTTTTTAAAACCTACTTTCCTTCTGAAGCATTTTCCAGCCACCTCACTGATCCATTGAAACCTTACTGTCTCCTTCCTGAGCTCTGATATTAACGTCCTTGATGTAAATTAGAAGCACCACTTACTATTGCATTACATTTGAGCAGTATTTTCATGTATGCATATCTTAAGTTCTGAAACTGTAAGCACCTTGAAGATAAGGACCACATTTTATATTTATGCATTAATGTGTTTTTCTTCTCTCCCATAACTAATTCTTGAGATGGCAAGAATCTCTTTGTATGTGTTCCCAGCCCATACTCCCCTTCTTCTTTAGAATAAATACTCCATCTGCCCATAGCAATGCGGATTCAAATCATATGCTTAGATAACACAGGTTGATTGCTCAAGGCTGATTTTTCCTTAGATGCACCCTGACTCAAGCTGGATCAATCAGGTTCTACTATTTAGGAGTGAGGACCCAGGTCTTTGTCGATGTCTTGTACTAAATCAATATGTAAAGAGAGATGGGCTGGTCATGTCTGGGTTGGGAGGTTGGGAGGAGGCAATATGGGATGAGGAGCAAGAGGAATAAAACTGGTCTTCCCAAAGAAACCGAAGTGTGGGGCCACATGTGGGAAAGATGGAGAAAATAACCTAATCTCCTGCCCTTCTGGCCAAAGCAGCTTCCTAATTCCTCTCACATGTGTCCCAATTTCATCATCTCCATAGCACTTACGAGTTTTTGGATTTATCTTTTCAACTTATTTAGTCATGTGCCTATTTTCTATCTCACCCTTCTAGAATGTATACTTCGTGATGGCAAGGATTTCAGCGTGCTTGATGCTATCTCTCTGGCACTAGGAATAATGTGTGTACTGCAGTCACACTCGACACTATTTGTTGACTGAATGAATCCATAAATAAGTATTTAAATTAATTTCTGTTTCTTGGCAGTTAAAGGGATTAGGACTATAGAACATCTGATACCGTCAGACGGGAAATCAGAACACGGGCATGACTCGGAACAGAGGAACCACTGAGATCACACAGTGGGTTTGGAAAGAAGAAGAGGGGAGAAATGACAGAAAGGAAGAGTCCCCAAAGAGATACTGAGGAAATCAGAGAATAAGCTCTCCATTTGGCAATTCTGCTGTGTGCTGCCCTTGTGTGTCAACCCATCCAGAGAAAGCACCCCAAACAGCCAGCTGCCGGGAGAGCCTGAGAAAACAGAGGCTGGAGATAACAGAAGACTTTGGGGCCTTTGACAGCAAGTGCAAACTTTCACACCTGTCAGCCATAAATCAAGAATTTTATGGGGCTGCAATATTTACACTCTAATTAAAAAATCATAAAGCAAGCACCCTTTCAGGTTGCACAAAACAAAACTCCAGAACTTCTACAGCAGCAGCTGTTAATCAGTTACTCCTAATGACTTGCTGCCCCGCACTGAGACTGGGGGTTTACTAAGCCACAAACAGCAAACAAGACAGCTACAGAAAGTGCGACTGGCACCCGAAAAACAGCCTTAGCAGGTGGTGGCCATGACTTGGTCAGAAACCTTTCAGTTTATGGCACAGTCTCCATGTGGAGCCTGGGAAAATATTTTTGACAAACGTAGGTGGCAGCTTAGTCATGTTTTTGCCCTGTTCCCATGTGGAACTGCAGGTCATTTACCATGACGTAGATATGGAGCTGGGCTAAATTACCACGCATGGGGTCAGCGGCAGACACAGAATTCCAAGTGGGGATGATAAATTACCTATGAACGTGTCAGGCCCACCATGTACACCTGGAATTGCACACCTGGAAACTGGCTGAAGTTGAAGTTCACCTCAGTCCTTTGGTGTCTCCTGCCCTTCTGGGGGTTGCCCTCTCCACTTCGAGGCAGGCCCACCTGCTGCTTTCATTGCGCAGAGAAGCCCAGCCTGGTCCTTTGCACTCCTGCCCACCCGGGCAGCCCCGCCTTCCTCCCACTCTGCCCTCTCCTCATTCCAGCTCCGGGAGACTCCTTTCAGCTGCTGGGAAGGGCAGCTCCTTGCCAGGGCCTCCACTCAAGTTCTTTCTCCCCACCCTTCCCCTGCAGGGTCTCTTTTCATTTTTCAGGTCACCACTTTAGAGTGGCCACCTGTGTTTTATTCTCGAAACACCCTATTGGTATCCTCCACGGCATTTTCGCAACCAGTAATTCAGTACTTAGGCCTTTGTTTCCTTGTTTCATGTTGGTCTCCTCCACCATGTCATTAGTCCCGTGAGGGCAAGTACCATCTGTCTTTTATTCACCATCCACCACACAATACCTAGCACGTTTCCTGGCCTATAGAAGTATAACTTACATTTTTGAATGAATTAGTGAATGAATGAATGAATGAATAGATGTCAATAAATATACGCTTTCCAATATGGCTTTTCAAGATAACAACCAGGATGAAATATCCAGAAAGAATTGGTCCCTACTTCCTTTCCCTGCTACTACATAACCTGGGTTATACAATACATAGTTTGTTTCCTTTCCTAACCCCAAAGGGGATGCCAGTGGTGAGAATTTCAACAGCTGTAGATATGAGGAAGAAGGCCATATTTTGGTAGGTATTAATTTACAACACTTGGAAAATACTGCTGGGTTTGCAGGAGAAAGTCCTGGCCCTGCTTCTATTAGATCTGATTTTGAATAGTGCCTCTCCTGTGCATTAGAGTAAGTCATTTCATCTTTATGAGTTTCAATTTCCTCATGGATTCAGTGAGGATGAAATGAACCACTCACTATATGTGGAAGTCCTTTGCATGACCAAGGAGGCATGATTATCTCATGATTCCCACTCAGTGCACTGACTGTATGCTGTCCTGCATCAGGGGGTGCTGTGGGGTGCCTTGTCTCCAGTCTGGGTCACCAGGTTCACACCTTCTCCCATGCTCTTTTGCCACCTGGCCAGAGTCTTCTCTTTCTGTGCCCTTTGGGGCGGTTCTCCCCCGTTTTCACACACATTGGCACCATGCTCTGCCTCTGCTGTGGCCATTTGATCACTCGTGGGAAGCTGCTTCAGAGGCCTCTGGGAGCATCACTGAAAGTACTAACCCTGCTGCCCTCCACTATTCTTGTTTCTTGGGCTGTATTAGTTTTATTAGCAAAATAACACAGGCCCCGTGAAATGTAATGGACTTCTACCTCCAAGATAATTAAAGCACCGTTCATTTGCAGATTCAATACAAATGCGACCACAAAAAGAAACCAGCTTTTATCGGCACATGCTCCCAACTCAGATCCTGCTGGTGTTGTGCTGCTTTGGCACTTGTGAAAAAATAAATCCCGAGGAATCACTGGGTTGCAATAGGCTTCCTGTTAAACACAGGAAAGAAACAGCTGATGTCTGAATTTGCTAATTTCCGCTGATTCAGTTAGAGGGTGATGCACACAGCTAACGAGGGAAACATTCAGGTATGTGAATTAAGGCTTGGAAACAAAGTGTAGGCTGTAATCAGTGCACCCTATATTAGGCTGGAATCATTACTTAGAGAGTGCTTCCCAAAGAAATTAGAAAAGAATCCCAAGCCAACCTGAGCTTTCTATAGTCGTCCTTCTCACTGATACAATATAACAAAAATACCCTTCCCTTACCCCTCTCTCAATCCTGGAATTTACAAGCAATGCTCAAGTGACTTTGTTTTCATGTGTGGTGGGAAAAAAAGCCAATATTGTTATTTTGTCTATATGAACATGGAACCCTGCGAAACAGAAAGGTTGTGTGATTTATCAAAGATCACACAGTGAGTCACTGGTGTAAACCACAAGGCAATTGTTCATTTTCTCATCCCCTGGGCAGCAAATGTTTTGTTCTCTAGGCTGGATTATCTCCTATAAACTCTCACCATATGCCCTGGCTTCCCTTGCCAGTCTAAAACACATGCACATCGCACAACATCCATACCCATACCCACACCTTCCCACCCATACACACATGCACACACTCCTTTAGAGTTGAAAAATGACCCCTAAGAGTTCTGTCCCCAAACTTCTCATCCATGTCCCCCATCGCCCCATCTGTCCACCCACAGCCCTTTATTCATCCCATCTAGGGTTTCCAGATTTAACAAATAAAAATACAGGATTACCCAGTGATAGCTGAATTTTAAATAATCACAAATAATTTTTTAGTATTAAGTAAGTCCCAGGCAACATTTAGGACATAGTTTTACTAAAACATTATTTGTTGTTTATCTGATGTTCAAATTTCACTGGGTGTCCTGTATTTTTATCTGACAAATTTAATCATATTGTAAGTATCTACCTTTCTCCTGTTTATTCCCTAATCTATGATTCCTGGATTCCACCTTAATCCCCGTCATTTTGGATTTCTGCTAAACATATTGCAGCCTATTTTCCATGTTTCCAAACCTGTCCAGAGCCAGAGATGACTACAGAGACTTCCTCTGCAGCACACACTTATAATATGCTGAGTTAGCTATTACAACTTTTTAGTGATATAAAATATCTAGCCTGAGTCCCCATACACTTTGGGAAAGTGTCGAAATCTAACAGTCCATTTCATTCCTCCTCTGTAAAATGAAGGTTTCCATAGTTCCTGTCTCATAGCCCTCTTGTAAGGACCCAATGACAGAATGCAGAGTCCCTGGCACATAGTGTGAGTCATTATGTGTCATTAAGTGTTACTGGGGTTGCTGATTTTGTATTTATTCTCATTTTATAGACTAAGAACACAAAGGCCCAAAGGTGAGTTGCTCACCTTTACTTAGTGATCGTACTGCTAAATTTTGAAGAGAGGGCTCATGAGATTCTGCCTCAAATATCAAATTCAATGTTTAATTTCGATATTTTAGACCTAGGACATCTGAAGAACAATATGGCAGACACTATTAGTCACCCAATTGCCATTCCCATTACCTCATTCATTCCTTGCTGGAAGACTCCCGTTGTAGGGCTGCCTCTGCCCAGTCATATGTATGTGCAGGGAAATGGTCTTCTTTATAGCCTAGTAATGAAGTGTTAGCGTGTGATTGATGTAGGCATCGATGTGTGACCCCTTCCTGGCCAATGGGACCAGAAGGGAAGTATGCTAAGGGACTTCTGGAATTTTTTTTTTTTTTTGCTAATAAAACTATATACATGAGGAAATGCTTTTCTCCTCTGGATATGACATTGTCTAAACATAATTGCTGCTTATAACCAGGAAGGGAGAACTGTCAGTGCCCTGAGATGGCAGAGTAGACAGAGGGATAACATTTGTATCCTTGGGAGTGTTGACCTACAGAATTTCCTGTAACTCTCCTGACCCCACGTTTCCTATATTGTGAAATAATAACTCCTTTGTCTATTTTGGCATTCTTGGTCTATTACTTGCAACCCAAATCATCCTCAGTGAAACAAAATTCCAAATTCCACAGGAAAGAGACAGACTGAAAGGTATTCAGTTTCCTTTAGATCTCTGCAAAACTACACATTCACTCAACATATTTTTGATAGAACGTTAGGCATGAGGATTTCTTTCACCTCAAACACTTGATTTCTTAAACTATGAGCCATTTGTCACCTGTGATAGTATTCTTCTCCAATGTGGCTTTGGCTCTATCCCTCCCTACAAGAAATGGGATATTCTCCTGGGAAACTTCAAAGAAAACTGCTTCTTGCCCATATTGGCAGTATAGTAGTATCCATTACAAAGCATGGAATAATAATATAAAATATTTTAATCTAACATTTAAGGGATATCAGTAACTCTCAAATTTTATAGTGCATCAAAATAACTGAAAAGAACTTGCTAAAAACTCAAATTCCTAGCCTTCATCCCTCACTAGGAGTTTGATTCAGTAGGTCTTGAGTGGGGAAGAGAAATTTGCTTCTTTTAAAAACTGTGCATACGATTCTAAGGCAGATGGTCCATAGACCGTGTATTGAGGAACAATTAACATAATAATTGTAATTCTTAGCCAGGAAGTGGTGAATCCAATGTTGGCTTAAAGTGGTGGTTCTCAAAGTGTAGTCCCTGAATCAGCAGTGAAGCATCCACTGGAAATTTACTAGAAATGTTCACATTTGGGGCCCTACCCCAGACCTAAATCAGAAACTCTGGGGGTGAGTTCCAGCAATCTTTCAACAAGCCCTCTGGGTGGTACTGATGCATGTTAAAAAATTAGGAACCACTGACTTAAACATCTGGGAAGTCTCCCTGGAGGAAGAAGAACTTGAGATATACTTAGTAAAATTTGGCTAGGATGAAAGAAGTGAGACTGTCACTCCCTATCTTAAGTGAAAGCAGGGTGAAAGTCATGAGCATGGCATGTGAGGCATTAAGGGAAGCCTCACCTGGCACAGCAGAATTCCCACCAAGGACTGTCTTATCATGGTCATCTTCTCACTCTAGGATGGCATCATCTTTTTTTTTTATTTTAAGATTTTATTTATTTAGAGACAGAGAGAATGAGAGAGAGAGCACATGAGAGGGGGGAGGGTCAGAAGGAGAAGCAGACTCTCTGCCGAGCAGGGAACCCGATGTGGGACTCGATCCAGGGACTCCAGAATCATGACCTGAGCCAAACGCAGTCGCTTAACCAACTGAGCCACCCAGGCGTCCTAGGATGGCATCATCTTTTCCTGAAAGCAGGTTGCTTCTTGGCCACAGCTGTAGATAGGGTCCAGACCAGTTGCTTCTCTGCCAAATTAGATATTGTGGTGAGCTTCTTTGGGGCACCTAGTAGCCCCTGACAGCCCTTCTTCTGACTTGCCTGTCTCTAACCATGGATGATCAAATTAGGCACGAGGGCAGTAAAATCATCTTATTTCTCCCTTTTGTGCTTTTTCTAGGAAGGGATTCTTCTCAGACTCTGAAAGAATTTTCAGTATCAGGCACATCGATTGGAGCACTTGAATAGCTTTTCTTTCTTTTCTTTCTTGTCTTTCTTTCCTTTCTTTCTTCCTTCCTTCCTTCCTTTCTTTCTTAATAACTTTTATTTCTCAGTTACCTCAGGGTTTCTTTGGTTGGATTCATTCAGTCTACCATTTTCTATGCCAATCTCTGTGATTACTCTACCAAACAATCCTAGGCTTTATGGCTATTGGGTAATTTCTCCTGTTGAGCACCTCTTCACAATTAGAGATCTTAGAAATGGCTCTTTGCCAGGCAGGAGAAATGGAATCTTCACAGGTTTGATAGCACAGGTTGTTGGGAGCCTTAGCCCAGGCTGGGTTTCTTGGCTTTGCTGAGAGAAACAGGGCCTTTTGGGGGAGACCAGCCACCAGCACTGCTCTCAGACATGCTTCCCTCGGCAATAGCACTCATGGAAGCTGAAGAGCTTCTCTCAGCAATAACACTCATGAGGAAGCTGAAGGCACCTGTTGCTGACCTTTGGGGTTTCCCCCGGCCTGGGAGGCAGCTACTCCTCAGACTTCTTCTCCCCTTTAGGAGAGAGAATCTCGGACACTGAGGCGATTTCTGGCTGGTGTCCAGGCTTCCTCAAAGGCTGGGAAGGGTGTCTGGGAGGCAGCTACAATTTGGAACCATTCCACTCCTTACACTCACTCTCTGAACCTGAGGAAATGTCTTGCTTGTCTTCAGCTCCCCGCCCCCACAAGGACTGCAAGGGCACCTTATAGGCAGCAGCTTTTGAGAAATCTTCGCTTCAGTATCAAGGCTCTCTCGGCCAGAAAAGATGTGTCGCTTGACTTCAGGCCTAACAAAGATTTGGGAGATAATCTGGAGGCAGAACTCACATAAATCTCCCCCTCAAGATCAGAGCTTTCTGGACCTGAGACTTGCTGTCCTGTAAACCTCATGGAGACTAAGAAGGACCCATAGAAGGCAATGTTTCCACAGAAATCCCCCCCATGATGGCCGCACACTCTAGACCTGGGGCGTTTACTGGACTTCGCTTCTCACCAAGGGTGAAGCAGGACATGGCGGGGGGTGGGGGGCGGCAGTGGCACCGCAGAGACGTACCACACGGTAGCAGCACCCTGCTCGGAGATCATCAGGCTCTGCAGACTTTTAGACACTGGTTGCTTGACTTTCAGCCTCCACAATGGCTGGCAGGCAGCAGCTCCACACAGATTCCTTCCTTAATGGTGGCATTCTCTGGACCTGAGGAGATTGGCAGGACTTCCGGCTTTGTCAAAGAATGGAAAGGATATTTGGGGGACCACTGGCGCCACAGAAATGCCCCTCTCGGCAGCAATTCCCACTGACGAGACTCATGGCTGGACGTTAGACCTCAGGAAGGGCTGGAACGGAGCCTGGGAGACGGCTGATTCACGGAAATGCCCTGTCAGCAGCAGCACTCTTGGGCCCAGGGCGACTTGCTGCTCCGCTCTCATGTCTGGTCTCGTCAGGGGCTGAGGCCACCCTGTCTGGGAGGCAATCCCCTTTCCCAGCACTGCACTGGCAGCAGCGTTCTACCTCCACTTTATGTCACTCTGTTGGACACTTACAGTTCAGTCAAGGATATAAAAGAGGCCGAAGAGCCTATGTTTGTCCAGCCATGAAATAGGCCAGTTAAGCAGAAGCCTAGAGAAAGAGGCACTCTCTCTTCCTCATGAAGCACCCAGAGGACAGAATGGATAGCAGCTGCTGCTTCCTCCAGCCTTCCTTTCCAAAGTCAGCTCTCCTGTGGAATGTAGCCTCGGAATTCTGCTCAGTATCCCCAGCACTGCCCTTGTTAGGGCTGCTGTGGCCCACGTGCCATCTTGCTCCTTAAAGCATCGTCCTGACAGTGTATGCACAGCACAGAATAAATTTAGAGTGCAAATTACTTATGTATGTTAACAAATTATATGTGTGCATGTCTGTGTGTGTGTGCGTGTGTACACATATATACATATAACAGTTAATTGATTTACCCATAGGTAAACTGTGTCATGTCTCCAGATAATTCTGACAGCCTCACAGTCTTTTGCTGCTCATGGGCAAGTAGAAGATTTCTCATTTCCAGAGCCAAGATTACTGAAAGATTCAACATCAGTCACGCACATCTCTACCTCCTTCAGAGAGGCTAGGAACTGTGAAACCTCTCTAACCTTGTTTCTACCCAGGAGTAGGGAGAAGCCTAACTTTGTCACACCCACAGAACATTTTCAAAGCAAATGGCTTTGCTGTCACTCTGTTTACCGAGGTCACTGAACTACATTTACCAACCCTGTTTAATGCTTAATGACTCACTTCCTAAGTCCTCAGATGCTTTTTATGCTACAGGTGCTGTAAGGATCAAGCAAGCACTTGGCATCTGAACGCATTCTTCTTCCATTCATTTGCTGACCAGAAAGAACATAAAACTAGTAGCTGAAACTCACCAATCAGTACCAGAATATAAAAAGGCAAGGGGTTTGGGCTTTAGAAGGTGCTATCGAGTACAACCCTTACTTCTCAACTGTATAGAGCTCTAGGTTAAAGGGGAAAAGTAATCCCACACATTGAATCTAAAATGATGGCAGTCACCTGTTCTTTGTTCAGGATTTTGTGAATTTTATTAGATAGATTGCTGGCTCTTTGAGATTCTGTGCCTCTCAAAACAGACTTTTGTTTAGCTTCATTTTTCTGGGTAATTGCATCAGTGGTATTGCATTTATTCTCCAAAAACATGCTATGTCTAATTCTCATAATCCCAGCTCAGTAAATGGTTTGTACTTGTTATTTCAGACCCATTTTTTCCACCAGCCTTCTATTGCCAGTGCTTTATTCATTAAAGGCTCATTAATTAAGAGGGTGCATTACCTCATCAAGTTTGCCTTTACCATAAACTGGCAAGATATGTCATTGTCATTGATAAGCTGGCAAGTAGAGACTTACAAAAACCCTCCAGATCACAGATCCATGCCTTGCATTTGCCTTTAAAATTCTCCTTATCCCATGTATAAAGTGACAGCTTCAATGGCAAGGCGAAACAATTTCGTTGAAATCCGCCCCCACCCCGTCAACCAAACTCTGACCAGTGACTTGTTTGAGGCATATTTATGCTTATTTAATAAATATTATGTTAACTCTTTAGAGCTTAAGAATTTGGTTTAAATTTTCTGGAGGTATTTTTAACCAGTTTGATGAATGTGTGGGTGATTAATGAAGAGGGATGTGGAAAAAGAAACAGGGAAAACAGAGACCAAGCTTGTTTTGGCCTTGACAACCCTATTTCTTGACCCTGCACATATTCATCCCTTGACTCCATGGTGTTTGGGGCCTCCCTGCTACTTACCTTCAGTCCACATACACTTATATTTCACAAGAGCCAGCACAACACATGTGGTAGGCTCAGCAGGTGAGGCACTGTAGCTCCAAAGACTAGTGTCCTGATGACACATGGTAGGATCCAGCCTCCCACTGTTGGAGTAGAATCTCCACTCTAACCTGACCTGGCGAGGACCATTCTCCCGTTAGTGATTTACAAATCGTGGGAAAACTCCAGTGCTGCCCATTCTGTATAATGCTTTGAGAAGTCTGTGACTGGGAAGAATTATATGCTGTCTTTTATGAATAAACAAACAGAAGGGGCCAGGCCCAGATCTGATGGGACGTCAGCAAAGGCTCTCAGGGCGAAGGATTTATAATGAGCTGGCAGGAAAATGCACCAGCTTGATAGTCTGAGTTCTGTCCTTGTATACTCTTCTTTGCTCTCATTTTAAGCAGGTAGTTAGGCCTTTCTGCTCAGCTGACTCAGGAGCATTTGTGTTGCCAGCAGGGAGCAGAAGTTGCTTTAAAAAAACTCCCTACCTATCTTTGGTTTTCTACTGCTTCTGAACTGCTTGTGGTTATTATGCAGAATAAAAAAGAAGGAGCTGAAGATTAGGAGAGCAATGGAGAGATCCTGCCCCCATTTTGGCCAGGTTGAAAAGCAGACACTTTGTGTGAGAAGTGGGACCTATGCCTCAGTCTCTAGTTGTATTACCCTCAGGTGGCAGGGTCTCTAGACTTTCTTCCTTGGGAGGAAATGAAGTACTTTAGTAAAGGAAATTAGTACTGTGATGAACAGCATGAACTCTGAAGCCAGTAGGTCTTGGTTAAAATCCCAACCCACCACTATGGAACCACTGGGCCGTGTTCTCTGTGCCTCAGTTTTCTTATCTATAAAATAGCAATCATAATAAAATCATCTCATAGAGTACATGTGAGGATAAAATGAATTAATTCATGCAAGATACTTAAAACAATGCCTAGATCATAGTAAGCCCTCTCTAAATAGCAACTACTATTATTTATGTTCAAAATTAAAAGATAGTCCCATGGACTAATTTGGCAGAAAATCAACAAAAGCTCTTGCCTTCAAGGGCTGTCATGTGCTTGTACAGGGAGGATATTATGGCTACTATGTGGGCTGAAGACAAGACAGCCTTTCTCCCAAAATCTGGGCTCCACATTAGCTTCCAGGATTCAAGAGAAGCAGAGTCCCGTGTTTGAATTTGCCAGTACTCCTGAAGGATGGAGCCTCACTAGATATTCAGTAATTTAGATGAGAGAAAAAAAATGTGACATGTCCTGCACATTGGAGTTTTATTGCAAATTTCTCACTGATCCACTAATAGTGGGCCACCTACCTATTCTCTATACAAAGCAAATTTAAGGTAAACTGAAGCATTTATTTGAAGAGTCCACCTAATTACAGAGAAATCTGACAATCCAGACTAATGCAATCTAGGAGACAGGCTTCAGTGGGAGAGAGAAGTTTTTTTCTAGGAAGGAGTGGGACAAGTGGTATGAGATAGGGAACAAGGGGTGTTCACAGTCATTTTAACATAAGAGCACAATCTTTTCAACAAACAGCCCAGGAAAACTAGGTATCTACATGCCAAAGAAGGAAGCTGGGCCTTTATCTTATACCATATCCCAAATATTAACCCCAAATGGATTAAAGATCTAAACATAAAATCCAAAGCTATAAAACTCTTAGAAGAAAACAGGAGGAAACTGTCATGGCACTGGGTGTGACAATGATTTTAAAAGCACAAGGAATAAAAGCAAAATTCAACAAATAGAACTACATTGAACTTCAAAATTTCTGTGCATCAAAGGACACCATCAAGAGAGTAAAAAGATAACCTATGGAAAATAGTTTCAAATCGTATGTCCAATCAGGGGTTAATATCTATAAGTAACGTTAAATCTATAAATATACGTTTATATCTATAAACGTATAAAGAATTTCTACCACTCAACAATAAAATAGCAAATAATCTGATTAAAACTGAGCAAAAATTTGGATAGACATTTTTCCAAAGAAGATATACAAATAGCCAACAAGTATATGAAAAGATGCTCAACATCACTAACCATTTCAGAAATGCAAATCAAACTACAATATAATATCACCTCACACCCATCAGGATGGCTACATCCAAAACAGGAACATAAACAACCCAGAAAATAAGAACTAGTGAGGATGTGGAGAAATTGGAACCCCTGTGCACTTTTGGTGGAAATTAAACTGGTACAGACGCTATGGAAAACAGTATGACTGTTCTGCAAAAAAATTGGAAAAAACGAACAACAATATGGTCCAGCAATCCCACGTCTGCGCATATATACAAAAGAACTGGAAGCAGGGTCTGAAAGAGATATTTGCATAGCTGTGTTCATGGTAGCATTATTTACAAATCTTTTGATGGATCACTGGTACCTACAGAAAAGAGAATATTGTTCAGTCTTAAAAAGGAGGGAAATTTTGTCACATGCTACCACAGGAATTAACTTTGTGGACATTATGCTAAGTGAAATGAGCTTATCACATGAAAAAATTCTGTTTGAGTCCTCTTATATAAAGTACTTAGAATAGTCAAATTCTTGGAGAAAGAAAATAGAATGGTAGTTACCAGGGGCTGGGGGAAGGAGGGAATGTTTAATGGGTATAGAGTTTCAGATTTGCAAGATGAGAAAGTTCTAGAGATCTGTTGCATTGCATTGTGAATACACGTAATGCTACTCAACTAACCCTTAAAAATAGTTAAGATGGTTTAAAAAAAACTATCAAAAAACAAAACAGGGGAGAGGCCAATTTTAAGTAGTCAAGCCACCTAAAATTCTCTAGGAGAGCAAAGTCTCTAGCTGCAGTGATAAGGTCACAGAAGCAGACCGAACACGAGAGCAGAGACTATTGACTTTCTCTCTGGCTCCTTCTCGACGTCTACAGGGTATATGTGGCGTGAGTGCAGAGCTTCATTCAGGAAGGTCTACAGGTTGTGTTCTCTGGAAGCCAACTTTATGATTATGAAGACTCTACAGGAAGTTTAGTAGGTATCAGAATAAACTTTAGATCTGGAGCCTGCATTCGTCTCCTAACTGGTCTTCCTGTCCCCTACACTAATCATGATGGACATAGACTTGTGCCAGGAATGAAATGGCATATTACATGAGGTCTAGACATATGGCTTTTCTCACATGGACTGTCAGTTCCTCTGGCCCGGAGTGGGTACTTGATAATTATTTGTGAACTACTCAATAGAGTCACATGGACAATATGACTAAATTGAGAAATCACTAATGTTTGTTACTCACTAAATTGAAGTAAATACCCTCAAACTAACCAGTTAGTGGATAATTAACAACTCATTAGTTTACTTAGAGTGGTGAAACTGGTTCTGTATATATTGCCTGGGCCCTTCCTCCTCCTTCCCCTGAGATAGCCCCATTTCCTGATGATATGAATTCAAAGGAGCCCATATTTACTTTAACTTCAGAAGAAAGTTTTGCTCAAGAATTAAAAGGGAGATTTCAGAGGTTTATTCAGACTATGTCTGAGGCCATAAATTTAAAGATATAGCTTCACGGGCTACAAGTTTAATAACTGAAAGAAATAGGTATTATATATAATTACTCATTTATTAATATAACAAAATCAAATGTAGATGTAAGCAAATATCGAAAAATGTTATAATTTTCATCTCCCTAACAGCACTTCACATCTGTAAGCATATTGAGGGTGTTGACTCTTGGAGTTAAGGGTATTGACATTTTTCTTTTATTTTCAAGGAAATGAAAGGAAGATATTTCTAGAACCGCCAACATGTGACTATTTTTCATTTTTAAGGATAATCTGAAGAAAAATCCTCTTTATTGAATCATGCAATAGAAGTATTCTCAAAATTACCTCCCTTACCTCCAAATAGTCTTTGGGGCATCCTATTAAGTTTAGGTGAGCTGATCAGGCTCTTCTAAGTTGATTTTAAAACACTTATTTTAAAATTTAAACTCCACTTGTAATTAGCTATGAAATCTGACAAAGTTAAGTGTGAATCCTCAAGGTACCACTATGAGCTATATGATTTGGGGAGGGCTACCTAACTCCCCCCACACTTCTATAAAGTGGAAATATTGCTCACTTCATAAAGGTGTGTTGAGGATATAAATTGCTTAGTATAATGCCTAGCACAGAGTAAGCTTTAGATTAATATTAATTATTAGTAGTAATGGTAGCATTCTTATTATTACTAAATAAAGGAATTCAGTTTTAAAATGCTATGAATTTATGTTCCAGATTAAACCGATTTAAGATTTGATGAAATTTAAATAAGATCACCTGTTGGGGAGAATTAGCCAAGCAGATTTAACTTAGAAAAATTCTCTACCATTGACTTTCAGAGGCGCACACAGGAAGCTTTCAAGCCATTGTTCAAAACCAGTTTCAAAGATTACTACTGAATGCCACATCACAAACATGTATCCCATTAAAATAAAATAGGGTCCAGTTATTTAAAATTGCCCTTAAGCGAAGAGTCATGTTTTAAAAAATTAATCCTATTTCCAAAGTCACACTTTTACTTTTGGGGTTTCAGCTGGACCTCATAACATTGGCATAATCTTGAATACTCTTTGCTAATGTATCTCTAAAACTGTTGACTTCCCTCCAGTACCCATAGGAGCCCAGCTTGGAAAATGAAGATGGAACATTCTAGTGAAAGGGAAAATATGAAGGGAAAACATACACACACTCACACACATACATATACTAGTATGTGTGTATGTGTGCGCAAGTACACACACACACACACACACACACACACATTTTTGGAAGCTGAAATCTCACCCGAAAAGGCCTTTGGATTTTTCTTGAACCACAATCAGAACAACCCCAGTCTGGGTTTCATGATGTCCATGTACAATGCTACAGAGCTTACAACTTGCTTTAAGTCTCTAACAAAAGTCTTGGCAACTTGCTTTGGGAGTTTCTCAAAGCCACAGCAGTTCTTTCTTGCTTTTAATGAAATTCCTTTCTATTTCTCCAGGTATGACTCCCCTTGGACCAGCAGGGCATATTTTCTCCTTGAGTTAGGACAGCTTATGACAAATAATGATGAGGAATCAATAGACAGGAGGGAAATATTGGGTGAGAGGCTGAATGAATCTCTGAGATAAATTATTGACCATAGGCATGGCCAGTTCTCCTTTCACTTATATGTTCGTATTCCATCTCACTAACAACCTGAAAGAAAATCAAATATTTTGTTTGGGGGCTTCACTAATATCAGCAACTTTTACTATCTTAATGGCATTTTTATTGATCTCAGCTTTAATGGGAGCTGTATATATTTGATGTTGGTCATTTAAAGTAGAGGTGAGTAATAGACTTCCCCACTGAGGATCATAAAGCAGCTCCTTGTCTGGCAAGCACGGGAAGCAAATAGAAGACAGCATTTAATCTACTGTTCTACTGCAGTTATCAGGGACTGAGATGAAAAAAAAAAATTAAAATGTAAAGGTTGGAGCTTCCCCACCCCCTTTGTTCCCCCCCCTCTTTCCTACCCCCCTCCACCCCTCCCCATGCTGACTCCTGGGCACACTGGTCATCAGCGGACTAACAACAAAAGGCCATTGGCGCAATGACCTTGGCTGTGGCATCACGCACTGGAGGAAAGAAATGAAGCCATTAGACTGAGGCAGGAGAACAGGTTATAAATCAAGCCATTTCCAATAAGCTGCCGTAATGGCCATCCATCATTGCCAGCACGGCACACAGCAGACCATGGAGACACTGGAGCTGCTAAAGCTGAGACATAAACAATAATAATCCGGGCTTGATGTTTCAGCCCTTCAGGAAATTTAGGGACATTTGCTTTTCTTTTGTTTGTCAGAGGTGATATTTAAAGCATAAGATGTAATAAATAGAGGATAGGTGACACATTGGTACAGTTTACAAGCGTTGCATTCTGGGTGTGATTAAAGGAAGAATAAAAAGTTGAATTCTAAAAATAGCAATTGCTTCTGGAAGAAAAGAGCAGACTCCCAAACAAATAAACAAAACATCACAATCTTCATGGGATAGTGGCTGGATGTTTTTAGAATAGGTCGATAGGTCATTGCTTTGAGAATTATAGCAGTTTATGTTATTGGAGTAGAACACAACAATACTGGATCACGGTTTTGCCTGTATGGGAAAAAAAGAACACCGAACAAGTGATTCACATTTGTGTTTGTAACCAGGTTACAAGTGGTTAATTGGAATTAGGCATGTAGAAGTTGTGCTTTTTAATAATATCAGATTGCTCACTTCCAGTGGACAATTCACTATGGCATATGACCTTATGGCAAATATTTCAAAACAATGTTGTCAACATTTTAAGTGCACTCAAGATTGTTTACTATGGCTTTGGGGAAAAAAAAAAATGCCAGGCAAAGAACTAGCTGTTCCAGTATGTCTGAGTTTTTCTGAAGGTCTTTAAAATGATTTCCTCAGGTTATTAGGATTTTATTTCAAAGCGGTGCCTATCAAATATCGCCATCCTGCATGTCTTTCCAGATTTCTCATTTCTATTCCACAATGCTTTCCCATCTCTATTTTGATTTGATTACGCAAAATATCTAGTCCACATTTTTTATGTTATGTGATATTCTCCACTACAAATAATAATGCCTATTTTCAAAAATAAATTTCAGATCATTAAAAGCAGCTAAAGGGGTTGGATGGTCTTAAAATTCATAAGATGACCCTCATGGATTATGATGCTATTTCAAACCACTTGGTAATGTATTTAGAGTTAACTTGTCTCATACCAAAAGCCAAGAGCAATTAAATTAAGCATAACTGAGAGACATGTTGTGACAACAACAGAATGTTCCAAAGAGCAATACTTGGAAATATATGGAGGAACTGCAACTTTCCTACCAAATAGCTCACTGTACTTTTTTAAAGCTCCAAATGTATGCAAGTCTTATAGGCTGTTTTTACAACAGCTATAATGCAAATACATGAATAAAGCTAAATAAAGTCCAATCAAATAGTGTAGTAATTGAAGTGAAAATACATGCTGTATGGAAATTACAATGCATTTCAACAGAAATAAATCAGTTCCAGCCAGTTAAGGGGATTCAGTCTCATTCACTTTGTTTTCATCCTAAACTTAAGAGCCATAAAAAAAGGAAAATGTTCACCTAGATTCTTACACTTTGGTGAGCCACCGGTATCAAAATAGAACGTTTTAATTATATTTTCAGAACTGAGTAGGGTAAGGTGATGTACTCTACAACAGATCAATGCAGGCAATCACCATTTTTCTTTCTGGCTGAAAAATAGAGGACTGCCAATTGCATGTTTGGGAACTGATTAAAATAGCTGAAGAAGCTGAAGATGCTTAATCAGATCCATTTAAACACTTAACATATTTTGATTCCAAGTATGCCTGGGACATTTGTCCAGAATGAGTCCATCTTTTCTGACAATTCATTTAAAAAAGGATTTTTTCTTTAAAGAAAAGATGCTTTTTAGCTTGCCTGGCATGAAGGCAGGATCAGTCCAACTACTAGAAAGGGGAATTGGAAATGGCTTTTTTCCCTTGTTTTTGTGTCATCCTATCAAATTTGTCCTCTTAGCTAAATGGGGAAGTCTAACTGGGTTTGTCCCAGACTTCTCAAGAAAGTTGGCATAAATTTTTAATGGTTTGTCTAAATATTCCTATAATTAAGCATCTGAAGATGTTTTAATACAAACGTAATAGATTTGTTTTCTCATGAGCTGCTATTTAAATAGTCATTTATAATAAATATTTATAAGTGTTTATAAATAAAATATTAATTGCCTGAAATGACATTTTAATGTGGTGCTAGCCATCAGTGAAATGCTGCATAGCACAAGACTGCCTGACAAAATGTTTTGGAGGTTCTGATTCATCATTGGTACCACCAAAATGGCCTAAGGGATAGGTGTGGCTGTGGGGGTGTTTCTAGGGCTACTCTTGGAAAGAAGCAAAGATCCTCCAGCTGTTAGGATTGTTAGAAATGCCAAGCCATGAAAAATTCAACAATCTTTCTTTTTTTTTTTTTCTGCATAGAAACTCTACCAGAAATGGGAGGCTCTAGACTATTACTAATGCTTTATATGATGGAAGATTCCATTGCTCCCTCCCAGACACTTGTTCCAAGGCTTCCAGTCTCCCTTTATCTCTGACCCTCTGGATATGAGACCTTTCATAAGGAAAAGGACAAAGGCTTGACTGATAGCCAGGCTACTTAGAGCTTGTGCAACTAGTTGTCCTACGCCAAGGCCAGATTGGATTACGAAATGGTAGATAAGGAGACAGGAAGAAAGGACTGCAAATAGTCTCTACTAATCTGTGTTCTGGATAAGAAAGAAAAAAGGACTAATGATAGGCTGTTGAAATTTCTTCTTAGACTGAGTGTCTATTACTCACCTACTCTGAAGCAAATGGAACCTCAATGGGCCTCAAAATCTCCATCTGTGAACTATGAAAATAAATGTATGCTATTTACATATTTTTTAGGGACACGAATGAGAGCAACAGTTTATTTTTATTTATTCATTAATTGATTCAATTCATAAACTTCCACCATCTGCTACAAAGATTCAATTAACTAATTGTTATATCCCAGTTTGCAAGTATAATATATTATGGAAGTGCTAAAATGGTGGAGGCAGCAGGGTGCATAAGCAAGGTTGGATTTTTTTTCTTGGAAGAGTGTATCGCACTTTAGCCTTGCACTTATCTCCAAGAAAATCTGAATTTTGTGAATCTTCTTTGAATCTTTGTTAAGTAAAGGGAAGTGTACCCAGTGGGCAATGACAGACTTTGGTTACTGGCTTAGCTTTAATGTGTACCATCTGCTGTCTTGAATGAATTTTCTAGTATCTTTGAGCCTCAGTTTCTGCATTTAATAAAATGAAGAAGTGGGGTTAGATGCTGATACTGGTAAGAATATTAATACCTTATATTTATTTAGGTTTTTGTTCTTTAAAAACTTCTTCTGGTTATAATTTAATTTATTTTAAAAGCCACCTAAAAAGTTATGGATTGAAGGTAGGTCTTATAAAGCCCAATTTGACAAATGAGGGTAATGAAGTTGAAAAGGGTGAGGATATTTATATGCATTCATACCACTAGTAGGTGACAGCTAAGGATTGAAATCTGGGCACTCTTCTTTTTTTTTTTTTTTTTAACTTTTAGGTAGTATTGTTCTTCTCATTATAAAGCGGATTCCAAATGCCTGTTTTCTAAGTAGGTGGTTTCCAAAAACTCCTTCACTCAAAATTTCTATATTTCTGTCATTTCTAACTGATTCTTTTGTCCTTTAACCATTTTTTGACAGAGTGCTCTGAAAGACTTTCTTGTTTCTGTCAGTCTTTGAAAGTTTTCTCTTTTCCACTCTCAACATGGCAGCATCCATTGTCAAGGATGCAATTCAGTTGATAATATGAGTCCCCAAGAAAGACAACGTAGAAAAGATAGAAATGCATTGTGTTAATTTGACATCAGTGATGTTGCAGTTGAGAATGCTGGCATTATGAGTATTTGAAAATGTTTTTGGCTTCTGCTAAACCTTATTATTTACAATTCATTTCTTGTGAGTCGCGTCCCAGTATTCAATGTGCAATCTGCCAATTGCATTGTATCAAGTTTCATAAAAGAAGGCAGTAAACATAGAGATACCTGTTGCACAGTCCCCTAGAAACCAATCCTCTGTGTAGTGCTCTATGAAATTCTGTTTTGATTAGGTTGTTACATCTGGGACAGAACTGCAAATAGTCTTTGGCGGAGGAAAAATGTGGGCCTGTATAATGCTGAGATTAAAGTCTGTCCAATAATACAAGCATGCCAGCCGGGACGGGTGCTGTATTTATAGCAGAAAGGCCACTGAGTAAGGATTCATCACACAGGTTCAAGGAAGGTAGTGTCAATTACTTTGGGACCTTTTTGATAACACTGGATGGACCACTGAGAAAGCGCCATATTTAATCTATTTCCTGTTTAAGTGGACAAAAAACTAGTAAATACAACAGGAAATAATCCCATTTGGGCAGAAGGTAGAGAGGAGAAAAATGGGCAAAAAAATGACTTCATGCTGCAGATCCTCTATTCCTCTAATTTTTATGATCCTATGATGTAAGAGTCTAATTAATGGTGTGACTTCTTGGAGTATTTCATGCTCTGCGCCTTATGTAACTCTTTCAGATGGCAAATTACATGGTTTAAGTTGCCATGCAAAAGAAGAAGGTAAGAGGTAAGGGAGTGAAAGTAATGGGTTCTTAAATTAATGGGTTTGAGCAGGGACACATCCCTGGTAGTGATTCAAGTTCTGATGTCTTATGTATTTGTTACCTTACAGCAGAATGACTTCCCAATTAATTAGTTTCTTGATCAAGCGCTGGGTGGTTTGTGTGGGTATGAGAAAAAAAGAATGAAAAGCCATGCGCAAAATAATCACATACTCAAAAGAGATTCACTAAATTTGGTACCTATATACCATGCATGAGGCTCTTTGTAACAGGTCGGATTATCTCTCAGATTTACAGATCTAATAAGCGTAAGTGACAGATCCTGCATATGACCACAGGTGGGAACAGCTGGTGGGTACTTGCCAAGAGCAACACATTTAACCAGCTGCCAGTGGAGCTTGCCAAAGCAGGGTCACCATGGAGCAGCTGGTCTTGTGGATATAAAGCTAAAAATCTGTCACGAGTACTTCCCAATTGTCACCTGCTAACTAATGTTCCAGTGGGTCCTAACTTAACAGGAGGGAGGAGGGTAGGAAAGTTCACACATCATTCCTGGGCATCAGGATGTCCAGAAAATGTCTTCAGCCACCAAGAGGGCTGTTACTCTGACAGTGGAGATACACCTGCACAGTGATCACCATCAGCATCAATCTGATTTTCTTAGCTGTTGTCTCATTTACAAGGATGTACCATCCAATAAGTCATGCTCTTATCAAACTCCAGAAGTCATGCTCTTATCAAACAAGGGAAATCTGGAGACTTCCAAAGTGACGGCTTGCCTTTACGGACCATAATTTTGGCTTTTTGAAAATAGTTGTATTTTCCAGGTTTAAATAATTAGCTAAAATTGAATGTAATATGGCATAAGATCTATGTTTGCTGCAGGAAAACAGAAAATTACCTTATGTCGCATATGCATTATACATTTTACATTTCATCCTCCTTATCACTTTCTCCTGCTTTTGGCTTTCTCTCCTACAATTTCATGATGTAGTTATCCCAGCCCAATTTGACCCAATTGGTGATTGAAATAGAACACAGAATTTGTATACTATAATTAACAAAACACTTTGCTTTCTATTAATAACCAATGCACATCATGAAGCACATCATATAATGAATCCCTTGTTTATTTTTTACTAAGATGGAGCTTCCCTTTGCTTCATAAGAATTTACATAAACCATTCTAATCTGACCTCTTTTATGAATAATTACTTTGATAGAATATAATACAAGAACACAGAGCTGATAGCCAGTTGTATTTAAAATATAACCCTGGTTTTGTTCCCAGCATGAACATACCTTGGATGCCATGAAGCCATTGCATCAGAAGTTTATACAATACTGACCTAACAATAATATTAATAAATTGTTGTACGCATTTTTAAGTTGTACAACTCTTTTTTGCATATTCTGTTCTCTTTGCTTGGATTACAGAATGTATTTTCCATATCAAAGATCAGATAGCCAAGAAAACTGCATTTTCTGGTATTCCTCCATACATCAGGCCAGTTACACAGGATTCCTCAAACACTGAAGCAGATGTTAATAACTGTCCCTCACTATACATGCTTCCCTCTCTCTTTTCCATAACAAAACCCCTTGAGTTTTAGCTGGCTGTGGTGGCCCAGTTAGAAACTACATTTCCCAGGCTTCCTTGAAATTTGATGTTATTAAGTTCAACAAATGGGATGTGAGTGGAAGTTCTATGTACAACCTCTTGGTCATGTTGTATAAAGAGGAAATTGCTTATGTTCCACTTCTCTTCTTTTCCTCTGGGCTGGAACATAGCCTTCATGTTGGTGATCGCTGGCAAATGGCAAACAAAGAAAAAAGGAATCTGAAACTCTGCTGACCTCATGGAGCAGAGCTGTCTACTGGCTCCAGACTGCCGCCTACATCTGAACAGAGAAATAAATACACTGCTATCTGGTTTGAGTCACTCTATATATCAGCCTCTCTTATTACAATGGCTTAGCTTTATACCCTAACTAATAGATACCTTCCTCTTTCCGGTCTCCACATCTTTGTTTTTACCATTCTCTCTTCCTGGAATGCTCTTAACTATCTGGTGACCATCTACTTACACTGGTAGATACAGAACATGTGATTTTCCCACTGACTCCCCTATGTGAGCACAAAATTTTTCACACTTCATCTGTTCTCTTATAAAGCTCATATCACAGTGGATCATGTCTTTCCTGTTAGGCTGTTGAGTTTCTCAAGATGAATGGTGATGTCCTTCTACACCAGAACATGGCCCTCAATAAATATTTGTTGAAAGAATAACTACCATAAAAAGAAGGGGGAGGGGGGAGGAGGAGAATTTGTTATTGTATTTTTAGGATGTATATTTCCATATAGATGTTATATGCTGCTTTTAAATAACTTTAAAAGCCAATGTGTTTACCACTTCTGGGTATATATATATATATATACAAAGGAAATGAAATCAATGTCTTGAAGAGATATCTACATTTCCAAATTCACTACAGCATTACTCACAATAGCCAAGATATGGAAACAAACTAAGTATCTATCGACAGATGAATAAAGAAAATGTGTGAGATATATGTATATATATAATGGAATATATATATATATAATGGAATATTATTCAGCCTTAAAAAAGAAGGAAACCATGTCATTTTCAACAATATGGATGAAACTGGAGGACATTATGCTCAGTGAAATAAAACAAATAAAAACAAATACTGTATGATCTCACTTATATGTAGAATCTAAAAAAATTTGAACCCATAGAAGCAGAAAGCTAATGCACAGCACTGTAACTGTAGTTAATAAAGCTGTATTGTATACTTAAAATTTGCTAAAAGAGTAGATCTTAATTATTCTTACTTAAAAAATGGTGACTCTATGAGGTGATGGATAAGTTAATGAGCTTGATGTGCTAAGCATGTCATTATGTGTATGTAAAGCAAACATCACATTGTACACCTTAAATATATACAATTTTAACTTTTCATTTATACCTAGGTAAAGCTGGGGAAAATGTCAATGCACTAATTATCATCTAGAATACTTCAGGAAAGTTCCATAACTTTTTACACTAATTTGTAAAATGACTCAGTTGGTTTAGATTAGGGACTACAGACAGGTAGCTAAGGATGAATTTTTGTGTTTTGTTTGTTTGCTTGTTTATTTTTGGGTCCACAATCTAGTCTCTTAGTAGATGCAAGTGATGTGTGTACATGTACCCACTTGGAAGTCATTTCCAAGTATTCCAGGCTAGTTGTCATATCTTTATGCTCTTCTCTTGCATATTGAAGACTATCATGGAGGCCTTCTTGAGAGGCTTATGGCTTTTCTAATTAGGGTACACTTGCTGAGATGGCAGTGGACTTGGGATCTCAGAGAAGGTGAAGATGGAGGGATACCTGTGAAGCAGAGTCCTTTGAATAGATCATAGTAATATGTATAATAATTCCACAGAGGCCACATTGTTGGGCAAGTTCTGGCTAGAGGGTATTCAGAAATGGAAATTCTTGGCTAGGGCCTATTGATATGCTCATTCCTTATCATGCATTTCTCCTCTGTGTGATAAGCAGTACAGAGGTGGATACAGCTGTACAGAATTTAAAAGTATTTTCAGAGCTGGAATGGGACATGGGCTATAGTTAGAAGTCAGGGGCCGGGAGCCTTAGAGATGAAAGAATTTGTTAATAAGCAGAGTTATGGCAGTGAAAGAAATGGAACCACCGATTCCAGGCACAAGATGAAACATGAATGTCCCTATCCCCATAAATGGGATTGTGACTGCAGAAGGAAACATGTCCATATTGTGGTGATGGTGTCAAACAAGTGCTAGCCTGTGATAAGCCATGATCTTTATGATCTTCCAGGCTAATTCATGTTCTGGAAGCCAATATTAAAGGTGACTGGTGAAATTTGGGGCATATGAAGATCCTGAAGAACATTTTGAGACTTGAATGAACTGTAGTGCACAGCTGGGGATAATTTACAAAGGAGTTCAGTCCTGGAGACTCTACGACTATACAAGTCCTCAAAACTCACCCCCTCTCCTGGTTTCACACTCATCTCTTTGTTTGACCTATTCAGTCCAGGACTTTCTGAATGGTGGATGAGGGAAAACCCTAAGCTGTTGAGTATATTAGGTCACAAAATAGAATGGGTGCTTCAGATTAGTGGGTCCTCTTTGATTTTGATTATTAACCAAAGGAAGGCAGCAGAGAATTTCATGGCCCAAACAACAATTTCTCATTACTCAAGACATGTCTAGAATACAGGCTTCCATCTGCCTTCCTTTTTTTTTTTTTTTTTTAAATCAGAATTAGTTGTATTTAGCCTGACTGTTAAGTTTCATAGAAAAATGAGTTCCTGTGAAGCTTGTCCAAGAGCCTGGGATTCATTGGTGGTGAAAAGTCATCCTGAATAGTGA
This sequence comes from Eumetopias jubatus, assembly GCF_037043125.1. NCBI lineage: Eukaryota > Metazoa > Chordata > Mammalia > Carnivora > Otariidae > Eumetopias > Eumetopias jubatus. Next base: position 55,341,933 of record NW_028274815.1, on the reverse strand, counting down.
GTACACTGGGGCCAAGGGACAGCTTCCTGTTCTTCTATAGGAAGTGTGGAGGCCTCCGTAAGAGAGCTGGAGAGCTTGAAGAACCCTTGGAAAATGTCTCCTCAAGCCAAAATGCCTTGGCTTCAGACTCAGACAGCCACTTTCCTGCTTGGCAGGAAAAGGAGAACCCCCAGAAATCAGGCCTGTGGTTATCTGGAAAATAATTGCTAACTTTTTCCATCCACCAGGCAGTATCCTAGTGCTTTGTATTTATTATTTCATGAAATTCTTACCCATCTTATGAAGTGCTGTTGTTATTATTATTACCCCATTTTATAGATAAGAAAACTAAAGCATAGGGAGGTTAAAAACAAAAACAAAAACAAAAACAAAACTGTCTGCGAGTACACAGTGAAGAGTAGGGATAGGATTTAAATGTAAGAAGTTTGAGCCCAGAACATGAGCTTTTGACTTCTGCACAGCAGGTGCCTGTGTTCATTTTTCTTCTCTGGCCTCCAGATTGGGTCTGTTGAAACAATGAGGAGATATGCTAGGAAGTAGGCTGGGTCCCAAGGTTGATACCCAACTCTATAATATCCTAGGACCTTGTTGACCTGGTCCTGGGCGTGGTGAAAAGGGGTATGAAGGCACTTATGTACCTTGGGGCTCTCTGTAAATCACTTTCTATAACAACTGTCCTCTTGTTCTATTTTCTTACTTTCTCAAACGTTGCCTTCTGTCTCACTTCTTGGGTGTAACCACGTAGGTCAAATCAATGGGAGCATCACCTTCCTAACTAGACTCCCTAACTCCTCCCTCCCCACCAATTCCCATTCTTCTCAGTGCTGTCAACATGGCCTCTGCCATCACAATCTGATCAGACTACCCTACTCCTTAAGATGCTTCCGTGGATTTTAAGCCTTTATAGTAAACGTCAAACTCCTTGACTAGGCACACCATGCCCTCCACAAAGAGAAACCACGTACCACTCTAGGCTCATGTACATGGGTCCCCTCTTCTCCCCCCACCCCACACCATTTGACCACTATATTCTAACCAAACTAAAGCACTGCCAGTGTAGCTTGGTGTCTCACACCTACCTGAAGGAGTACATGTCACTCCCTTTGCCTGCAACTTGCATACATGTTCTTTCCCTACCCCTACCCCTCAACATCCTTAATGAAAAAGTGACTTATATTTTAATATCAAGTCAAATATTATCTCTCCTCTTGCTTTAAAGCCTTCATGACTGACTGATGCATCTGCTCCTCTCCCCAGGCTCCCATAGCACCCCGTGAAATGTACAAACTCTGGGATTAGACCATGAGGTTTCACAATCTAATTAGGAAATATATAAGCATTATGAACTTGGACCCAAAAGAGTTAGTTCTCTAAGTCTCAGCTTCCTCATCTGCAAGATGGGGCTACTAAAAAGACTTTTCACATTGAGTCATTGGGAAGGGTAAATGTTGTAGAATGTGAAAGGCACTTGGCTCAATGCCAAGTACACAGTAAACACCAGTAAGTGATGGTTGTCATCAGTGTTATAGTCATCATCCTATTCAACTCACCATTGGGTAATTGTCGACCCATGTGCATGTCTTCTTCTCTAGACGTACACTTCTTGAGGATACTGCTTGTGTAATTGGATTTTATGTCCCTAGCACCTGGCACAGTGCCTGCCATGTAACAGGTGCTCAATAAACACTTATTGGATGAATTATAACTCAATTACCTGCCATCTGGTTTGTCCGAAGCCACATATTAGCAGGATCTGGCCTACTGCTCCCCCATTCCATTATCCCATCTGCCTTTATATTTAGGAAAAGTGGAGTTTATCTTGCATCTCCTCATGGAGTCAGTTCACATATGACCTGTGCTCTGTTCTCACTGACTCCCAGGGGCCCCTGCCAGGTTGCCTTGGTTTTCAGACTTTGACTGCTAGGCACCCCCTGGAAATGCAGGACTGCTGCTTTTCCTCAAAGTGACACTGCTGGCACCTTGCTAGCCTCAAAACAGATGTGATGTGTGGAAGCTACGTTTCCCTTCCTTGACCCATCCCAAGAATGAGCACTTCACACTCATCCACCCCACCAACCTCAGTGTCTAACACAGGCCTTTGTAAAAAAAAATTTTCAATAAGGGGTTGGGGATAACAAAGGGAGTTTCTTTCATGGTACGTGAGACAACAGCAGACATCACTATTCCTAAAGTTAATCAACTATTTTCTCCATGGCTGCTAACATTTCTCTTAGGACCTAGCTGGCTGACACATTGCAAAGGTGAGGCTGTTCATCTTTCTTTTTCATCTCTTCACACTTTTTGAAGACCAAAGGACCCCACCCTATGTCTCTTGTATTCTTCAGAGAGAATTCTTAAATTCCTATTCATTTACTATGCACAGTTCTTCATAACTAAAAGGACTATTAACATGCTTTCCTAAATCAAAGGGCAGACTAAGCTCAAAATCCCACTTTAGTAATACAAAGAATTAAGAGAAGCTTAGAATTACCTTTTTTTCTTTAAGGACTTTGGATATCTTAGAACAAATTTTAAATAATCTCTCTAAATGGAAGAAGTAGAAAATGCATTTTATCTTTGTGCAGAGAAAATGCCAGGGTCAATTTCTTTTTTTCTCTTCTTTTCTCTTTCTTTTCTTTTTTTCTTTTCCCTTCCCTTCCTTTCCCTTCTTTTCTCATGGCTTCTAAGCCACAGAATCTATAGGAAGCAAAGCAGAAGTGAAGGAATGAAAATGGCTTCTCTTCAACTGGCCCCTCTTGTTTCTCAGTGTATGAGGGTGAACTTTATGGCCTGTTTTCCAGGAAACCCCATATACCCAAAATTGCTGAGATCGGAAAAGAACAATCCCTTTTTCTTTGGACCTTCCCACCCAACAGCCAACCTCTAGCTTTCCAGCTCCTTTTAGAACAGTTTTTTTTTTCCTTCTTTTTCTCTTCCAGGGTATGTTCTTATTCTAGGTTTCAGTCATTTCATTTCATATGGGTGGAAATATTCAGATCGTGCAACTGGAGCATTTATGAGAGAATCAGAGATTCCATCCTGACAAATAATCTTATGCTAGAAGAGTATCTTTATAGACTACATAGTCCAGAGGAGACTGATCAAATGCCCCCTTCTGTTACCATAAGTATGATGCATGCCATGCCCTGGAAGTGGGGCAGTACACGGCAGGGATAAATCAAATACTGGATTCCCACAACAGGAAAGCCAGAGCACCTCTGTGCCCACCTTCTTTCCACCAGTCCTTGACAGACCTGGGTAAGTGCAAGCCTCTGGACTGTGCTTCAGGCATATTACTGAATAGGACACTAAGGCTTTGAGAGGGGACTTGGGAGGCAAACCATAGATTATTCTTGCTTTTACTATTTCTAGGGCTTCTGTTGAAAGAAGAATGACAATGTGGTCTCAACTTGGAGAAGGAGATCAACTAAGAGGGATTTTATTTTTGGCTACTGTATAAGTTAACATGTTACAAAAAAAAAAAAACAACTCAGAAGTTTTCCTCATCTGAACGGTGATTGAAAACTATGCAAGCTGGGGCGCCTGGGTGGCTCAATTGGTTGAGCGACTGCCTTCGGCTCAGGTCATGATCCTGGAGTCCCAGGATCAAGTCCCGCATCTGGCTCCCTGCTCAGCAGGGAGTCTGCTTCTCCCTCTGACCCTCTTCCCTCTCCTGCTCTCTATCTCTCATTCTCTCTCTCTTAAATAAATAAAATCTTTAAAAAAATAAAAAAAATAAAACTATGCAAGTCTTTTAAAGGGATGAAGATGAGGTCTAACAAGCTGAAGAAGGGAGCATGGCTGACTTGAATTTTGACAGAGGGCGCCTAGTGCTGAAGCAAATGCTCTGGAGTGCAGCTCCCTCTGTGGTAGATTAAGTAACAGTGCAAACTCAGTAATGTGAACATCTTTTATTTGAACTGTCCCATTATTCAAATGACTCCCTAAAGCCAATTTCCTTCACCTTTTATGCCCTGACATGCAGAAATTGAAAATTTCTCTCATTGTTCCTTTTTTTTAATCTTCAAACCGTATTAGTCAAACTCACTACATGCCTGAACACTTTTGAGCTCTCATTTGTTCAGATAATTGAGCTTCCAATGTAGTTTTGAAACTAATGCTCAATGGTAGCACTGTTCAGAAGTTCCCCGTAAGATGGAAAATATATGGGAAATGGGACATGGCCAGCAAGCAGGACTGCATTAAGAGAGTGAGTTTCCACCCCTGCAGTCTCATGCATGATTATAGTCAATCAGTAAGTTCTCCATTTATTGAGCTTACTCATATAAGCAACTCTGTGTGAAGGAATATAGTCAAGAGGTTAGTGCTCACGTGAGTTTAAATCCTAGCTGTACCACCTACTAACTGTGTGGCTTTAGGAAAGTTATCTAATCTTCTCAAGCTTCAAAATCCCCATTTGTAAAAGCAAAATAATAATGACCTCCATCCACATCTTTGGAGTTAACTAAATGAAATATATACTATATTTAGCACAGGACTGAAAACCTAGTAAGAAAAATAAGCATTAGTTATTATCACTGAATTCAAAGAATAATTTAAATAAGCAGAAGATCTTGGTACTACTATCAAAAGATTTGAAAACTATTTGGAAAGTCACTATATAACACATACACATACACACATACACACACACAGCAAAACAGAACACGGACATGTGATTGATGTAACTAAAAAAGCCAGATGGCCCAGGGTGAAATCCTGGCCCTGGCAGTTTCAAGTTGTATGAACTTGGAAAAGTTACTTAACATCTCAGCATCTCAGTGCCTTCAGATATAAAAGGGAAATAATGATGGTATCTATATCACAAAGTTTTGGGGAGTATTAAATAAATATATATGCTATGTGCTTAGAACAGTGACTAGCATGTAAATGCGTGTCAGTATTAAGACGTCAGTGGTGTTAGCGGTCCAGAGAAGACGAATGCATAGGTATGAGAAAAAGAATACGTATTAGGTCATCAGAAGGAGAGCGTGGCACGTTGGTTGATCACATTTGAATGGGAAGGAAAAGGAACACTCTAAAACTGGAGTGACATGAAAAATTTTGCTGGCTGATGTTGAATGAACTCTCAGCTTTGTTGCTATCACTAAGGACTTTTTCCCTCAAAAAAAAAAAAAAAAAAAAAAAGCCAGTGCTGTGGCAAGGCCATTTCCCATCAGAGCTGTCCACTAAGTGATGTTTTCACCTCATTTATAAATAAGTTGAGAAGTTCCGTGATTTCCTCACTAAACTGGTTCATAAATTAGGCAGTTGCAGACTATTCCTTACTTTGTGAAAATGCTCTCCATTTTAAGCACTGAGGACCTACTCTCTCCTGGTTATGTGCTTCACTTCTGACTACTTCTGCTGTTTCCTCCCCTTCTTCAGACTGACTCCACCCCTTGAATGTTGCTGCCCCTGTAGGTCTGCCTTTCTCTCTCCTTTGGCTCTACATGCACATTTTCCACAAATGAATGCATTCATCCTCATGACTACCCATCATACACACATGTCTCCTACCATTAATGTTTTCAGCCTTAATTTCTCTCTACACTTCAAAATTCACCTGGTTATCCTGAGGGCAGTAAAGCTACAACTGAAGTTAAAATTACTATGGGAAACTACCATCCCTTATCCCTTCCACCTGTTCAATACATGCCTCCTTTTCTTCTTGTTACCAGTAACATCATCACTATTTACCTCTTTACTGGAGTTCTGACGCTTCCATTATCAGAGGCATGAGTTCAATCATTGAGTTGTGTCGATTTAACCTCGAGAACTTTCCCCAAGCAGATTCTTTCTTTCCGCTTTTTGCTGTCACTGCCTCAGCTGAGGCCAATACCACCTCTCTACTTGGATTAAAAGCTATGCCTTCCGCAAACCTCTCCCCACTGCCAACCCTTCTTCACACAGTTGCCAGTCTTAGCTTCATAGAGAGCAAATCTGTAGTTGTTACTCTTTTGCTCAAACACCTATCTTGGCTCCCTGTTCCTTGGGAATTAAATCCAGATTAAATCCAGATGCGTCTGGTCTTGTCCTCCCTGTTCCTCCTGGTCTGTTGGGCCAGTGAAAACAAAAACTGGCACCAGGATGAATCAACTGTTTATTTTTTTTTCTTTAATTTTCTTATTGTTATGTTAATCACCATACGTTACATCATTAGTTTGGGATGTAGTGTTCCATGATTCACTGTGCGTAACACCCAGTGCTCCACGCAGTACGTGCTCTCCTTAATACCCATCACCGGGCTAACCCATCCCCCACCCCCTCAACTGTTTATTTTAGTAAGACTGTGCTTTTTAACTTCTTCTCATGACAATGTCATAACTTATAAATGGCTATAGCACAAGTCATAAAGAGAAAAATGACCTTATTTGTCATGTAAAAAGTACATGAGGTGCCCAAAGTGTAACATGGCTTGTCTGAATTGATTCCTACCCTGTCCCTTGTATTACCTTAAGTCAAAAAATATATATATATAATATATATAAATAATAATATATATAAATAATAAAAATAATAAAATAAAATAAAATAATATATAAAAATAAATAATAAATAAATAAATAATATAAATAAATAAATAAATAAAATGATAAAAAATAAATAATAAATAATAAAATTTTATATATATATATATCAATTGCCCTAAATGAAGAGTCTGAGAAGAACAGGGTTTAGGCAGAGCCACGCTAAGAGGTACAGGACAGGTCTTAGAACTTTATCTCCAACTCTGGGCTCTGCCTGCATCTGTTTCATTTCAGTCTCAGAGAGGTCTTCGCCATGTAGCACCAAGATGGCCACTGGCGGCCCTGAGCCTACAGCATTTGCTTAGATCATGATTCCATAGACACAAAAAGAATCTCTTTGATTGGTAGGCCTGAGTCACAAATCTGCCACCTTGGGTTGAAGTTCTAGGCTCACTCCTACTCAAACTACATGGGTTAAGCAAGATTTTTTTTTTTTTTTTTTTTTTTTTGGAGGGGGTATGGAGGCAGGGCAGGGGGTAAAGGATAGTTTCCTAGTGAAAAGGACAAACTATATATGTCCACTATGCTTCTCAACATATACGCTTTTCTTCATTCATTATAATTCAGTATCTACATGATAAACCTCCAGGTGTCCAGGCACCAAAAATAGGGCTCATGTAAAGATGAAACACTAAAGACAGGAGTTCCTGACCCAGTGAACAGGGGTGATAGAAATTTTTCCAAAAATGGCATTCTGATAAGAACCTCAACAGAAGGACCAACTACAACATTGATTCTGAATTTGATTCTATTCTTTCCTAATTTCAATGTATCTAAATCTTTGGTATCATGGCCCTAGAATTTTCCTACAGATCCAGCAACAGCATGCCCAGATTTCTCAAGGCAGTTATGGTTGTAAATATTCTGTTCCAGGCCCACTTGTAAGTTCACTGGCATATGTCAAACCACAGGAACAAACAGGGGGTTCAAAAAAATAAGAGCCCTATATAAAAAAATTTCCTTCTTTAGTTTTCATTTAGCTCACTCAGGTCATCAGGGGCTCCAGGAACTCCAGCAACATCCCACTCCTTAGAGAGCAGAGATAGTGCAGAGATTGTCTACTATGTAAATTGATGAGAGCAGGAGTGAATCTCCCATAGACAAATAGTCAGACCGAATGATGTTAAACTGAAAGGTAACGAGGGAGGAGGAATGATCATTTGTAAAGAGAAAAGTGTTGAAGGGCCCTTCTGCCTAGCAAAAATAAATACCCTGAAGAATAGAAAACTGTGGGTGGATGTGGGGCCTGTTTAATGTGAATCCTACATCAGGCGTTTGTAGGTGATATAAAACTCTGATGTGCTGTAAAATTTATATCGTTTCCCAAAATGATCTACTGGTAGAACATATAAATTTTGCAGAAACTGTTAAAGCTGTCATAAAACCTCACTGCTACAGATACAGTAGGTGTTTCAGAAATACACACCAAAGCAGAGATTTGTAATCATTTCAGTGTGGTTCATAAAAAGAAGCACATTGTGTTTCAACATCTGAGAAACTACAAAGGTCCCCTTCTTCCAAAGGCCTGTTTTATCTTATTTTGCATACTTAAAAAAGAGACAAGCGGAGACAAATAAACAGTCAAAATATTTAAACTCAAGCATTTCCTTATATGCTCAGGTTGTTAGAAAGGTAGGAGCAAATGATTATTTCTTTACCAAGTTCACATAAGAGTTGTTGGCTCTGTTTAATAATAGTCGATCTTGTTCAGGCTGAACAAACTGGTCCCTGTGGTGGGGGGGGAAGGCAGCAATAAATCAATACCCTCGATGTAATCTTGGTGTCTAGAATGCAGAGAGAGATTTTGGTGCATAATGGCACGGGTTTGTCTATTGTCATTCAGACATGAGCTGCATCAGAAAAGGGCTTGTGGGAACCTGATAAGAGGTGGTCAAAAGTGGGCCATAAATCACAGAGAGACAGTATTCTGCTGATTTCATACACACGCACTTTCTGGGGCAAAAAAAAAAGAAAAAAAGTGATAGATTTGCAATTTACTGCTTATCACATCTGCTAGAAGTTTCATAATACAAAAGCCTGACCTTCAGTGAATAAACACCCTGGTTGACTACCTGCTTTTGTGGAGGAAATATGGCACTCCAGCCACCTAGAGCTGGGAAACCCTCCAAAGACCTATTTAACAAGCCCCCTTTGATTTTGAGCCATGCAGTAGTGAGTTTTACTCATGGGCATCTCCTCAAACAAGGAGTGGAGGGTACTTATTGAAAGAACCTGGATATTTAGGTCTAGGGGAATGAATAGACTGAAGGGATCATATGGATTTCACACTTGTTCAGCACTTGTTAACTTTCTGCAGATCACTGGACCACAACATCTTCTCAAATAGTGGGGGCAGGGGATGGAAGGGGCCAGGGGAGTAGGAAAGATGAGGACTCGAGGAATTTGCTGCAGCCCAGGCAAGGGAATGCAACCTTCCCAGGCAAAGGAATAACCATCTAGAGAGCAGAACAAAAATTAGTGCAAACTTTCAGTCCATCACATTTTAACTCAATATTCCTGGCTCATATTTCTTCCAGGGAGAAGTTTGAAAACACTATTTTTTTTAATTGAGGCACTTTCAAAATTAATTTATATGCGATCCTCATTTCAATATAGGATGGTTCATATAGTTAACAGTGCATATGAAAACAATACATCCTTATAATTGTAAGCTATGTAAAGTGAGTCAGTGCTCCAACAGTCTCCAAATTCTCTCCTTGTTCCCTGACTGAGAGAATCTACATTTTCCTTAATATATTCTTTCCTGAGTTAAAAATGCTTTGAGTGGATCCAAGTTTTAAAAGAAGTAACATTATGTTTAAAAATTATTTATTAACTAAAACAAAACACCAAAGATGTCTTTTCAAGTTTGGATTTGTAATTACTAGCCAAGTTTATAAAATGTTTCAATTGCTTTATGCTTGTTCAAATGAAAAAAAAATTACTCATTCTTTCAAAAAATATTGATTATTTAGCTGCTATGTATCAGAAACTCTTCTAGATTCTGGCAGTTAGCAGTGAACTGGATACCGACAATCTCTGCCCTGGTGGAGTCTAGAGTGTAGTGGGGCATACAGACAGCAATGATGAAGGAACTCCAGGATATAGAATGTCAAGACAATAAATGCTATGGAGAAAATAAGCAGGCAAGGGTCTGGAAAGTGCTGAGGTGAGTGTGGAAGATGGGTGAGGTATATATATTCTTTAAATTTTAAATACTTCCCAGTAGTCAATACTCTAACATTTCTCCCGCACACCTTTTAGCCATAACACTAGCTAGAACTGGAAGTGATTCATTTGAATCTCATCTCTTTGTTGTGTCCTTATCTACTTGTACACGGACAGATTTGCAGAATGGCCAACAGGCTAGGAAAACCAAGATTATGCTCTTGAATGATCAGGTTGGCCTATTTCACAACTCACCATAGCACCTCTTAAAGACAGACCTGATAACTGGGCATGGATGGAAATGTTAGTACTACCACCTGAATATCAGTTACTAAGAGTCTCGAGGGATGCAGGAAATTCCTACTCCCTTTTCTTTACAATAGCTGTTTGTGTTTGTTTCCTCTTTGCTTCTTGGCAAAAGTAGCAAGATTTAGGTTCTACTCTTAATTAGATCAGTCTGGGCTTTGTCACTGTCTTCCTCTATCTGGGTAAGCAGAACTGGGTAAAGTATTTTGAAAGATTATGAAAAACTATTTGGCAGTTTCTTGATGACCACACATATTTTTTATTCAACTCTCTGGAAGGAATTTTAACGATCTTTGGTATCAAGTGTGATGCTTTGGCTGAAGTAACAAAAACCAGCTTCCAGTGGCTTAAACAAGAACTCCCAAGGACCGACAAAACTGTGCGTCCAAAAATGGGTTGGGCATCGAGTGAGGTGCCTTTATCTCTCTCCCATTCTCTCAGTTCTTCCTTGTGTCCTGGGCTACTACTTTTGTCTTGCGGTCTCAAGATGACTGGGGGCAGGAAGGGCTGAGATAGTGTAAAGGAGCAGAGAGAGACAGAGAGAGACAGACAGACCGATGACGGGTGGGGGAAGGGCTAGATTTCTCTTAAGAACCCAGAATTTTCTTCCTCAAAACCTTTGAGAAGACGGATTCATTTGTTTTACTGGCCAATATTGCCTTAATTCAGCCCATCTCTAAGCCAATTACAAGCAAAACATTGCATAATTGGCTTAGCCCCAACAGAGTCCATCTCTCAATGGCAGGGACCTGTCTTAATCATATTTTGTAGGTGCCTCAGGCCCAAACACTATGATGTGTCCATAGTGGATACTCAATTATTTATTTAATTCATTCATTTATTCAAAATGTATATCAAGTGCCTATACTTTTCCAGTTCTTAGCACTAGGGATTTATCAGTTAAAAAATTTATCAGTAGAAAAACAATATGTTCTTGTTCTCATGGAGTTTAAAACCCAGTGGAGGAGATTATATACAATAAAGAAATGAGTAAATCAAGTGATAGTAAGTGCTTTGTCAAATCTGGTGATCTTAAAAGAGAAACTCAATTCACAAGAATTAGCAATCAGTTGCAGATTCATGAGTATCTTCCTAATCCAGAGATGATTTGACTACTTCTCTTGTCCTAGGGCCACAGCTGATGTATAAGATGCCTCCATCAGACAAAGAACATACTAGAGAATCATGTTCAAATGCCACACTTCCCTTTTCTTAACCCTACATATTTAGACTGGTTGGCTCTCAACTGCATTGCACGTTTAAGGTTTCTATCTCTTGCTTCTTATTCCTCCTTGATAATTTGCTGCTTTTTAAGCCTTTCTTTGCCTTTGAGAAGTTTTCACCCACTGCTGGCTTGCCTGGCTGATAACTGGTATTCCCACTATCAGCGTTAGAACTGTACGAGGTGCTCTACTACTTAATCTTACATATAGTGTTGGGAGGTGTGTAGTACCATGATTGTTTTGCCGATGAGAAAACTGAGCCCCCATGGGTTAAATGACTTGTTCAGTGTGATACAGCCAGAAAGCACCAGGGATATGATTCAAATCCAGGTCTTCTTGGGCAAATCTAATATGAAATCTATCTCTCTTCGAAAAATGTTTCTTATCATGTTAAATGTGTTTCTCCTAGGACTGTAGAAACCATGTTACATATTTCTTCCCTCTTCCCCACACCTCTGGTACCGACCATTGTCCTGAAAGTAAATCTGCTAATTGATAAAGAGTATTTTAATTGATAACTGACTGCAGAGAACCTCTCACTTGTGTGAAAACAAAGCAACAGCAACATTAGAATAATATTTTTCAAAAAGAAAAGTTATTTTTAACTAGGTGACAGCAAAGATATTCAAATAATAAATGAATTTACTCTGATCTTTATGCAGATAGATATTAATGTGGCGTCAAAGCATTTCCATCAGTTACATGGGCATGCGTTGGCTCTAACAATGACATCGTAGAAGCATCAAGGCCTTTAAAGATAGTGATTAAGGAACAACATGGATCATCATTTTAAAATAACTCTTCTTCATGGCTTAAAGTACAACTGTTACCAACAATCATAACAACTCAAGTTTATGGTCATAGAGTGAGCACACTAAGCAGTTGCTGGACTGCCTGACACTCACGTGGGATACAGAGGCCATCAATCTGCCTCTGCCATTCAAATAAGGCACACCCACTGTAAATGCCTCTTGGAATTTATGCCACACATGAATAGTCATTAATTTGGATGACCAGCACACTGCTCAACCAAAACTGAAAAACAAAATATTTAATATACTTCAGTATGATTTAGTACATATAAACATGGTGATCATAAATCAAGAGAATTTCCCCAACAGGAAAGGCATACATTTTCCAGATCCATTTTAGAAATCTAAACAATTTATGCTATGGCCCCAACTGTCAAGGGATCATGGAATTGTGGCATGATGGGAACCTGGAAGAGTGTGTGCACCCGTCCCTCTCCTTTCTCAAGGCCTCCTTCCCAGCAAGTCCAAACACAGGAAAGAAATGTTAGAGACCTGTAGAGAAGGGGCTTTTAACAGTTTATTTGTTTGTTTTGCAATTACCAAGTGTAATTACATATTACACATATATTCTCTCATGAAATTGTCTTTACTGACAAGAAGGGAAACAGCTACTGAAACAAATGGAACCTGAAATGCAGAACGAGTGAAATGCACTCGAAGATTATTTCTTGCTCACATAATAGACAAGGCAGGCATTCTTTGTTCATGATGGTGATTTTCCCCTATCTGAGGAGCCACATGGTGGTTCAATAACCCAGGATGACTAAAGCTCTGTCATTTTCAACATAATTTCTCTAAAGCCTCTGTGGTCTTTTCCACCCTAGTCATCCAGAAGGCCTTGGAGAAGCATTTGTGGGAGACTTCTACAGACCATGCCTTGGCATTGCCTAGGACTCTGTCCCATGGTGACTTTAGCTACAGGGGAGGCTGGAAAACATGGCTGTGTCTGTGTGCTTAGAAAGAAGAAAAGAATGTGCATTTCAGTGAACAGTGGCCATCCCTATCTCAGTGATAAATGTTCTTTGCTCTACAGAACATTTTCCCAGAGTTATCCTACATATTGCTTCTCAGTGTCCCCTGGTTCTCTCCTAGTGTTTATCTGTATTCAGTATTCATTTTGGCACAAAGTTATGATTCAGAAGAAGGCAGTCAAAAAGTACAAACCTCCAGTTATAAGATAAATAAGTACTAGGGATGCAACGTAAAACCTGATGACTATAGTTAACACTGCTGTATGGTATACAGGAATGTTAAGAGAGTAGAATCCTAAAAGTTCTCATCACAAGCAAAAAAACTTTTTTCATTTTCTACTTTTTTGTATCTGCATGAGATGATGGATGTTAACTTACTGTGGTAATCACTTCACAATATATGTAGGTCAAATCATTATGCTGTATACCTTAAAGTTATAGTGTCTATGTCAATTATATCTCAATAAAACTGGGGAAACAAAGATTAAGAAGAGATGAAAGGGTAGAGAAGGAACTGACTGACACCCTTCTCTCCACTGACGCCTAGAACTATGCTCCAGCCTTTATTGACCCTCAAAACAGACAACTACTTGAATTGAAACAGAAAAACAAAATCTTCATGATGATTACCTACCACTTTGAGGCATTTTCTTAAGTTGGTGTTCAGTCTTCTCATCTCCTCCCCACATGTCAGTGCACTGCACTCATAAGCCTCACATCCAACCAATAACTATCTCCATAGATCACCTCCGAAGACGCCCTCCCCCAGGCTAAAGCAAACTAGTAAATTCATTCTCCTTCAGCAATTCTCAGCATCATAATAAAGAGATGTGCATGATATTTCTGGACATTAACAGTTTGCCGAATGTTTACTAAGTTTACTTATAAAAGGTCTCATAGATTCTCTGCTTAGCTCACTTTGCCTTTCCTCATTATGACAGAGGTCAAATTACATTCCATGTCAGAATGAGTGAGAAGGTGTGATGGATTTACAAAATAGAGCAATTTACCTGGGTGGCTTTAAGTATTTTAGAGACCACAGGCTAGGCCCAACCAGAGACTTGAAGTAGTTGATGTCAGTCAGAGAAAGACAACTACCATAAGATGTCACTTATATGTGGAATGTGAAAAAAGCTAAACTCATAAAAACAGAGTAAAAGGGTGGTTTCCAGGGGATGAAGGTGGAGGAGTGGGACAGATGTTATGTAAGAGTACAAACTAACAACCAGTAGTAAATGAGCCCTAGAGAGCTAATGCGCAATATAATATATACACAATATTGTACTGTAAACATCAAACTGCTAAGAGACTAGGACTTAATTATGTCAACCACTAAAGATTAAGGACAGAGGTGCTAGTTACCACTACAGTGGCAACCATAATATACAAATGTATCAAGTTAACATGTTGTACACCTTAAATTCACATGTTATATATCAAATATATTTCAATTAAAAATATATTATAAAAAAACATATAAAAAAGAGTTGATGTCAGGACACTATAAAACTATCTTTGAATACTCCTGATTCCAATTCCCCAGAGGCCACCTTGACTGTAGCAAGTTGAATCACTGGAGATCCTCTGTACTTCGCTTACTTTTGTGTCTATGTTACTCATGTTAGAGAATAAATATCCCCCCCCGCTTAGGACTTTGAAATTCACTGAAGAAACATGAAATAGTATTCTAGGCATTTATGAGGGTTCATTTCATTCCACTACTTTTGAGTGCATTGAAAACATTTTCTGTAAGTTTTCCCACCCTGGTTTTTACATACAGCCCCTTTACTTTTCTTCCTTCTCTTCCTCTCTGCCTGCTGAATATTTCTCTTCTTTCTCTTCTAAAGTGTGGGGACTAGAATTGGTCCAGAGTAAGAGAGAGGAGGAAAAAACCTTGAAGTGTTGCATTCTCAGCCCCCACTTTGCCTGCATTGAGACTGGCCACCAGAGAGATTTCAGGCTGGCTATCTCCCTCCCATCTTCTCTTTCCTCTCCAAATTTGTGCAGATGGCAGCAACATGATGGGTCCCGTGGTGGTAGATTTTATCCCATAAAACTAGTGTCAGCAAGATCTCCAACTATCAGTAAATACGTTATCAAGGGGTTACTAACAGCTGGAAATGTATTTTAAATAGTACAGATATTCCTCCTCTTTTTAGAATAGTTGCCTCCTAGACTTCGAAACTTAATGAATTCATGAATTAAACAGATATTCATGCTGGGAGCACATACTTTTAAGGTTATGAAATTTAGGAATCCCGTTTTATCATCATCTGATTGCCCCACTCTTAAACCGCTAAGAGTCGGTATGGCATTGCCTTGGAAGTTGTATGAGATTCTGCCTCAGAGATCCCCGTGTCTAAGTCTCGACTCTGTCGCTTAATACCAGTTTAACCTTGGGCAAATGGCATATCCCCTCTGACCCTTAGTTTACATATTTTTAAAGTGGGGATAAAATTCCTTAATTTTAAGGAGCAGTGGTTAAACGACAGACCGCGCATTCTGTGCTTAACATTGTAGGGACACTAAAATCTCCTCCTGGCCCTATGGGCATCTTTAGGGCAGTAAACTTGTGTCTGATGTCTGTATTAATGAATAAATGGAGGAGTGGATGAATAAATCCATCTAGTTAGTGCTCAAAATTTTTCTACACTCCAAAAACACCAATTGATATACCAACAGTCCTAAATAAGAAAAATGCTATCAGCTACATGAAACAAACTGATGACCAGAACAGTCAGGAAATGCACGACCGTTGTCCAGTTAATGCCACAAAGCCATTTGTTAAATGTTTCTGTAAACACTAGTGCACAACTCCCCACTGAACCAAGAAATGCATACCTTGGGTATTGCATTTGACACTGTTCTCTTTGATCCCCAAGTGTAAGGATACAGATAAAACTATCCGGAGCGACTACTGTGAAAGTCCGGAAAAGGTGTGCTCCGACTCATCCCCACCTCCCCCCTACAGTTACCTAGAATATCAAATCAGAAACTTTAAGATCATTGATGACGATTAAAAAAAAAAAAATAAACATCCTGCCAAAACGTCCGATCAGTAGGAATTGCTTTCTTAACATTAGCTGAAGTGTATAAACCAGGATGAGGCAGAAGATGATGTCGCCAGGATTTCCCACACCTGTATTTTTATTTCTTATGTTGTTATTATTTGCGCATAGAATACTTTTAACCATATCTTGAATGGCAACATTTTTCTGATAGATACGATTTGTTCCTTTAAATAAAAGTTTTGAGGACATTTTCCACATTCTGACCTGTGATTTCATTTTATTCAGGGCCAGCTGCTTTCCCATAGACTGAATCTCTGACATTTATAATAGAATTGAACAGTGTAATAGGATTCACTTAACAAAAATGTTGCTGTTACATGAACTTTATGGGACCTTCTATCGAACAAGGGAGGCCTGTTTTACCATTGTCTTGATTCTGTTTCATGATAGAAATGGAAGCAACAAAAGCAATAGCGAGGTCTCTGCATAAATGAAGCCACACCATTTTTCTCCAGGGAAGACAGTCATAAAATGAAGGCAAAATTAAAACAACCTTTTACCTTTTACTCTTTTGGTAAGAGTCTCTCTTTACTTATGGAAGAAAACATTTCAATATTCTGCCAAAACTTTTAATGCAGTCCGATTGCATCCTGATTAAAGCCTCTCAAAGCCTTCCTGCGTTCTTGAAGTCTCTGGCACTGTGCTACCGCTTCCAAGTAGCTAATGTGCTGTTATTTTACAACACTCTGCCAGAGTTGCTTTTCCTCAAACAAGAATCTTACTAGCTTTACCATTTGGCAGCCTGTAGCATGTCAAAAAAAAAAAAAAAAAATCCATAAACCAGATGGCGGAAATACAGAATAATCTGTTTGGGAAACCCAGGTTATAAATACGTGCATGTTGGGAAAAGGGCAAAAAGTTGAGGTAAAGCAGCTAATACAGCTTTCAGGCGGGGCTTCGGTTACGACCATTTTTAGCCTAGTGCACGGAGCGATGTCGATATGTTTATTTTCTATTGCATTCTCCCTCTCATGGTCAAAATGAACCCATAGGCATTAACTCTTCTCCTACACTGGAAACCAATGTGAATCCTCATTTGGAAGGTTTAGTCAAGGTTTTATCGGCATGAAAGTATATCCTTCCATGGGGGCTGGGAGGGTGGGAGTGAGGTATTAGGACTGGAACCCGTAATATTGTGACCCACTCTCTTCCTTCCTCGACCATTCTCCAATGCGTGTGAGGGTTTCTCCTTACCCTAACATAAACTTCTGAGTGAAGTAAGGTTAGAGTGAAAATCTCAGTTAACTTTGAAAGAATAAAGATGATTTACAATTGCAGCTGTGTGTGTCTCTCAGGGGTGAGTGACTCTGACTCTCAGGGGTGAGTGAGTAAGTGGGAGATGCAGTAAGGGGAAGAATAAACTCTGTGTGTGTGTGTGTGTGTGTGTGTGCGTGCACACACACACGCGTGTGTGTAGGGGGACTGAATGTGTAAGACCATTGAATTCATATGAATAGGAAAACCTTTTTGTGCTCCAGCTGCTGAATCACACCTCTTTCCGTGGCCTTCGAGAGTCACAGCCTACCCACCACTCATTAGCTGAGGCTACGCAAGGGTTATGTTGTCCCATCTGCCTGCTGTGTCTAGGTGGCACACTTTTAGGTGCTTTAGATGGCAGCTAACTCTTGAGAATGATGCTCTAGGACCTGCACCAACATTGCAGTCAGTTATATGAAGACCCACAAGCAACTGCATACTTAGATCCCTGTCCTCACCATCCTAAGGAAGAAAGCTGAAAATTACATGCTATAGTAGCAGTAATCAAAGGCATGTATGGCCCACTGGGGCAATAGTAAAAACATTGGCTACATTGATTCTCCTCTTAGGTTCCAAGGGTTTCTGGGCTCTCTTGAGTATCACCAAAGACTTCAATAGGCTCCCTTAGCTGCTGTCCCTCATTACTCCTGGTCTCTGCCACTGCCTGCCACTGGTGGCTGTGGACTGTGGATACTATCCTGTGTTTCTCTCATAACTTCAGCAACACTAGTATAATCACACCAGACTATCACACCCCTGTATCTGCTGTGTGGAGGCAAAGAGAGAATCCTCTTCCCACTGACATTTTCATCTTTCTTGTTGAAGCACCAAAGGAGAGTTATGGGCCCACCCCCGCCCCCCAGCCTCTTAGTACTCCTAGAGGCAAGTGCCTTTCATTATTTCTATCAGCTTTTTTTGTGGAGTTGGGACAAAATTCAGGTGACAAGGCCAGGACTGTGGCTGTGGCCAATATAGCTATGGCCAATATCAGCCCTTTTAGTCCAATGGCCCCCACCTTCCCAATGACAGGGTGTCCAAGGAGTTATTGTAAGGTTTTCTGGGATCCTCTCTGGGATGAGCCATAAGCTCCAAGAATGTGCCCAGATAATCCTCCACACTCTGACATGCCCAATTTTCAAGTGATTTTATAGTACTGTTACTCCTGCATCCTTTCATGTAAATATTAGTTCCAATGGTTTTTTTGTTATTTAGCATTTGTCATGATTGAGAGATGCTCAGCCCTACATAAACTTATAGTACAAGTTCATTATTTATATTATTAATAAAAAATTATTATTCACATTAACTAGAAAAACAAGTTATTGTAATTTTCAAGTGTTTACAAAGGCCAACTCTTAAATATCAACCGACTCAACCAGCAATCTTCCATTCTCATGGGATTCTCTAGAATCCTTTTAACAGTTTAAACAAGTACTCAAGATCCACAGCCTCTTGGCTCTGGATTATTGTGCCTCTTGAACTATCTCAGCTAGATGAGCCCTCCTAAGGAATGAATTGTATCCTCCCCCAAATTCATATGTTGAAGCCCTAAGTCCCAATGTGACTGTATTTGGAGAGAAGACTTTTAGGAGGTAATTAGGTTAAATGAGGCCATGAAGGTGGGGTCCTGATCTGATGTAATTATTGTCCTTACAAGAAGAGATACCAGTCACTCCATCATCTCTTTCTCCCTTCCTCCCTTCCCCCCTCTTTCTCTCCCTCTTTCCGTCTCCCTCACCCTCCATGCACCACAGAGGAAAAGCCATATGAAGACAAAGCTAGAAGGCAGCTGTCTATAAACCAGGAAGAGAGCTCTCACCAGAAACCAACTCTGCTGGAATTTGACTATGGACATCTAGACTCTAAAACCGTGAGAAAATATATTTCTGATGTTTAAGCCATGCACTCTATGGTATTTTGTTCTGGCAGCCTTAGCAAAAGAATATAAGCTCCATCACAATGGATCAGGTGCCTGATTCAATTAGGCTAGTTTCCTCTATCAGAGGAGAACCAGAAAATCACATTCTAATCTGTTTTAATGAAGAGCTAATAGAAATGACCTAAGGGCTCAAGAGAGGTAGCATAGCTGAGGTGGGGTATAAAAATCATTTAATGTAATGCTCTAATCAAAGGCAACATAGAAAAGCAGAGACTGCCCAAAGGATACAAAAAATAGTGATTTGAAGGGACACATGCACCCCAATATTTATAGCAGCAACGTCCACTATAGCCAAAACATGGAAAGAGCCCAAAAGCCTATCAACTGATGAATGGATAAAAAAGATGTAGTATGTATATATTTATATATACATAGATGTACACATAGATACACACACACACACACACACACACACACACACACACACACGGAATGTTACTCAGCCATCAAAAAGAATGAAAGCTTGCCATTTACAACAATGTGGATGGAACTAGAATGCATTATGCTAAGTGAAATAAATCAGTAAGTCAGAGAAAGACAAATACTAAATATAATTTCACTCGTGGAAATTAAGAAACAAAACAGATGAACATAGGGGAAGGGAAGGAAAAATAAAATAAGATAAAGACAGAGAGGGAGGCAAACTAAAAGAGATTCTCAAATATAGGGAACAAACAGGGTTGCTGGAGGGGAGGCAGGTGGGGGGATGGGGTAACTGGGTGATGGGCATTAAGGAGGGCATTTGATGTAATGAGCACGGGTGTTATATGCAACTGATGAATCACTAAATTCTACCCCTGAAACTAATACTATGCTATATGTGAACTAACTTGAATTTAAATAAAATCTTGAAAGAAAAAAAAAAGCAAAGAAAGCCAGATATCATGGAATAGGGGGGAAAAAAGAATGTGATTTATCAAACTCCATGAATTTTAATTTTAGAGCCAAATCCAAGTTTTCTGTCTGTGAACCATTTCTTGTTTACAAAACACGAGTCTGGCCCTATCTTGCAGTTCATTTATAGCTATGGATTTGGGATCTGTAAGAATACTTTCAAGCCAGAGATTTTCTACTTTCCTTGCAAATATTTCCATCCTACTTCGAAAGAAGACAGAAGATTTTTAGGTCTTTTTCTGTGTAAGAACAGAAACATGTCTTTTATAAGAAATTGGGTTCTTAGGGTGCCTGGGTGGCTGTCGGTTAAGCGACAGACTCTTGGTCTCTGCTCAGGTCATGATCTCAGGGTCCTGGGATTGACCCTCGCATTGGGCTCCCTGCTCAGTGGGGAGTCTGCTTCTCCCTCTCTCCCTACCCCTCCCCTCACTCACATTCTCTCCCTCTCAAATAAATAAATAAATCTTTAAAAATAGAAATTGGGTTCTTTATTTTTTTTAAGATTTTATTTATTTGAGAGAGAGAGAGAGAGAGCCAGATGCAGGGCTCAATCCCAGGACCCTGGGATCATGACCTGAACTGAAGGCAGACACTTAACAGACCGAGAGCTACCCAGGTGCCCCAAATGGGTTCTTTATTTTCTTCATTTTATCTCCTCCCTAATTCCTTTACCATCAGGTTTCATACCTGGATTCTTTCTCTTGTAATCTCTTGTTTTAGCTCTGAAGATTTTCCTGGGTAGAGAGCCTTATATACTATTTTGGTCATATAACTTTATCTTTCTATATGTAGATAAATCATAAATCTATGTTTTCATCTTTAGCTCTCTCATAAGTTCAAGATCCATAAATCCAAGTGCCTTCTAGATATTTCTAATAGAATATTACACATCAGCCATCTCACACACTTCATGGGCCAGATGGAATTCATTATATTTCCCCCAAAACTGTTCCATCTCACATATTCAAAATTCTGTTTAATGCCTCATCTATTTCCTAATCTCCCAAACTAGATGGAAACCTCAAAGACACCTTTAGTATTAGTATAGCAGGCACCTTTGAAGTCCAGCATCATACTCCCTCAGCCCTACTCTGATTGCAGCTTCATCTGCACTGGAATGCTCTGTGAGAGCTGCCTTCCTTGAATTGCCAACATCCCTTCCCAGAATGAACCATTTGTCTTTCTGCCTTAGTCTTCTCTAAGCTACATGCTTGGCCAATACACAGCACAGCCCAATGGTGGGGGGAAGGTTTATACTTCCAGAGGAAAACCTCAGCCAATGGCAGATGGAAGCCAGCAGATAAGGGACCAAGCCTCCTATCCCTCCAATTCTGGAGGTATCCTCTATCATTCTCAGAGGTCCAGGGCCAAATCACATTTCTTGCCCACATCTGTGCCATCCACAGCCCAATGTCCTTATCTCATGCTCTCTACTCCCCCATGCCAAGTCCTTGTCTCTGGCTCTGCCTTGGGGGAAACCCTAAATAAAGACAGTTGGTTCAGAAGTAGTGGGAGAGAGAAGGCCCTCCGGTTGAGTTTCTGGGACTCGTTGTGGAGACAGAATGAAGAACCCTGTTGTTAGTCACAAGCTCCTGGGCTGCTGTACCGTCACAACTCTGAGAACTCAGAGTGGTGGCTCAGGATGCAGTAGAGGTAGAGGAAGTATTAGGCCAGGCAGTATTTCTAGCACTTGGACACTATGGGAACATTGGTAATTTCAAGGATTATGGGTTAAACTGGTTTTTGCAAACTTCTTTGGAAGCCTTGAAACCAAAGAATGATAGGAATATTATTAAGTAAATTATGGTAGGCCCACTCAAAAGAATATTTTACATCTTTTAAAATAATTTTGGGGGATTTTTAAAGCAATATCAATATAGGTTTTTGATATAATATTAAGACTTCAAAATGAAGAATAGGGACATGAATCTTCACTAGAATTAAAACTTTGAAGGAAAGTATCAATGCTGAGGAATATCTGTGTTGAAAGGGAAAACAACTAGGTGCCAGTTTCTCTTTTATCTATTTTTTAAAATGTTCTTTGATTGTGGCTATATTATTATATGGATAGGTTGATAAAACAGATAAAAATTACTTTAAATTAAAAGTAATTTTTAGAAGTACTGAACTTTTAAAACTGGTCTTAGACATATAAGTAAAATTTTGGAAAAATTTTCTCTCTTTAGATGAAAAGTAATACTGTTTATAAGTTCTTTGTATGCATTAACATTTCTGTATTTGTATCTACTAGTGAAGAAAGTTGTTGCAGAATTCCTTGGCCTGTGAATGAACAGATTGTCATCACATGGATAACCCTTTTGATGTGAGATCAACTAGGTACTAAAGTTGCTGAGCTGACTAGACATGTCCATTAATGCAGATTTTTTTTAAAAACGATGTCTCATTCCACAAATGTTTTAGAATTTACAAGTATGTTGTGTTCATTGTTGACATAATTAGAAATATGCAAAATAGAAAAGTCTTTAAAATCACCTACCAACTCACCATTACATCTCAGAAGTTTTTCTGAATTAAGAAATTATAAAATATATCATGCATGCAGGAGTTTATGCAGTTTAAAACACATTTTCCAGCTTCATAGAGTTTGTCCTGCTTTTTCAAAGCCCCCATGTGCTCTTTCCTGACCACATCAAACTTCCAAATTCCAGGAAGCAAATATACTGAATTTCGTGTTCATCATTCACTGCTTTTCTTTATATTTTATCATATACGTGCATGTCTTCAAGCAATACATTATTTCATTTTCCTGTTGTTTTATCTTTCTTCGAATATAGAGATTCCTTGTGTATTCTTGACTTCCCTCTTTCCACTCATTAAATACTGTGATATTAAGAACTACCACACTTATCATGTAGCTGGGCTTCATTCCCTTTTATCACTGCATGGTGTTTCTTTTTATATGAGTATATTATAATTTATTGGTCTATGTTACTGCTGTTAGACATTTGGGTCATTTAACTTGTGTTATTACGAATAAGGCTACTATGTCTATTATAGTACATGTCTCCTGATACACACATGCAATAATTTATCCAGGGTAAAGGTGGAAATGGCTTAGACCAGCATGGTTGTTCAAGAGTTCCTACAGCTTCACAGTTTCACCAACACTTAATACTATCATATTTTCACATATCTGATAATCTAGCAAATGTGAAACATTAACCAGATATTTTATTTTAATTTCCATTCTCTGGATTAACAAGGAGATTGAATATTCTTTATTTGTTGGGTTTACTTGTGTGTAAACCTGCTCATGGCTTTTGACCATTTGTCTTTTAGTTGTTTCCTTCTCTTCCCCCTCCTTCCCCTCCCCCTCTTCCCCAAAGACCGCCATCATCCTAGATAAGACTTTGATGGTTACATGTGTAGTAGACATCTGCTTCCAGTTTGTGCTTGTCTTTAGTCCTTCTGTAGGGATGTGTGTGTGTGTGTGTGTGTGTGTGTGTGTGTGTGTGTGGTTGTTGTTTGGATGAGCAGAAGTCTTACTTCAACATAGTCACTTTTTTTTAAGTATGCTTTTTATTTGGTCTTGTTTTAAAAACATTCCTCACTCTAACATCATAAGGATATTCTCCTATATGTCTTCTCTAATAGTTTAAAAATTTTACCTTTTACTTTTAAGTCCTTAATCCATTTGGATTGTTTCTATATATTATGTGAATTATCTGCCAGCCCTTGCATCCATCATTCCTCTTCAGTCTTACTTAGCTCTGTCCTATGTCAAGTTGCCTTGTATAAGTGAGACTGTTTCTCACCCCATATTCTTCTAAATAAGTCCTGACATGTAGCAAGTTAAATTCTCCTCTCCCTGCCCCCCACACCTTGTTATATTTTATTCAGTACTTTCTTGGCTGTTCTTTACACTTTGCTCTAGAATTGTCCTGTCAAATTATACACACACACACAGACACACACACACACACACAGACACTACACACAGATTCTAGAATTTTGGTAAAGATAACATCAAATCTTGACATGAATTTGTGAAGATTTGATGTCTATAATATTGACTATTTCTATCTATGAATATGGTAATTTTCTATATCTATTTAGTTTTTTCTTATTGTCTTTCAATAAAAATTCATAATTTTCTTCATAAAAGTCTTGTATATATTTTTAAAAACTATTCCTAGATGCCTTTTTGTTTATTTGTGATTATATATGGTGTACATTCTTTATTTTTTCTAAAAGTGTACGGTCAGTGTATTAAAATACATTTAATTTGTTTCTTGATTTTATACTTAGCAGCCTTTATACATTCAGGGGTTAATTCTAATAGTTTTCCTAAAGATTCTTTTGGTATTTCATATAAGCAACACTATTACCTATAAATAATGGAAGTTTTCTTTTTTTGCAATCATTGTAATTTTGTCTTTTTCTTGTCTTACTGTTCTAGCTGAAATTGTAACTACATTGGTGAGCAAAAGTGAAGATAGAAGGCATTTTTGTCAGGTTTCTTATTTTAAAAGTAATGTTCTTAATTTCACACCACTAAAATGAGGTTTGCTGTGGGATTTCTTCATAAGGACCCATCATCAAAATAGGGAAATTCCCTTCTATTCCTAGTTTATCAAGAGGCTTTTTTTTTAATGAATGAATGAATGTTGGATTTATCAAACACTATTTGTGCTTCCTATTAAGGTGGTTATATGGTTTGTTGTCTGTAATATGTTAATGTAGTAAATTACACTATTGGTATTTTTCAACTGTAAACTCACCTTGCCTAACTGGGCCAACCAACTTGGTTATTTTTATACATTTCTAGGTTATGTTTGCTAATACATTTACTTAGGATTTTTGCATCTAGGTTCATAAGTGATATTGGCCTATAGTTTTGTAATTTTTGTAATTTTGTATCTTATTGCAGTAGCCTCATGAAAGTAGTTACAGAACATTTCCTCATTTTCTGTTTTCTGAAAGAATTTATGTGACATTCATAATTATCTGTTCCTTAAAATAAATCTACTCTTTTTATCATGGGAAGATTTTAGCTATTAAATCATTTCCCTTAAAGATTAGAGGATCATTTAATATTTTTCTTGAGATAGCTTTAATATTGATATTTTTCTTCATATTTGTTAATTTTAACTAATATTAAAAATTTACTGGAGTGAAGTTGTTCTTAACATTTTTTTCTCTTTCGAGATCACTGTTACATCTTTTTTTCTAATCATTCTTTCCTGAGGTTGATCAAATTTATTATTTTTTAATTAATTTTTTAACCCTTGTTGTCTATGTTTTCCAGTTTATTCATTTCTGACTTCATATTTTTGTCACTGTTATACTTCCTTTGGGTCTATTCTGTTTGGGTTCTAACTTTTAGAGTTGGATGTTTAGCTCCTATATTTCCAGTCTTTCTTCTTTTCTACTGTATGCATTAAGGTCACACATTTCCCTTTAAATACTGTTTTAGCTGTATTCTATTCCTTTTGATGAGTAGTATTTTCTTATTATTCAGTTTTGAGTACTTCTGATTCCTACTGTAATTTTTCTTTTACTTATAAATCACATAAAAATGTTTTTTCTTAATTTACAAGTGTATAGATATTCCAAAGTGATATTTTTATTGGTACATAAATTAATCACACTGTCTGCAGAGAATGTGTTGTCTATGATACCTGCCCTTTGAAAATTATTTAGACTTGCTTTAAAGCCAACAAATGATCAATTTTCATAAATATCACAATGTGCTTGGAATTCATGTAATTTTCCAGTTAGGGGTAGTGGAGAAGAAGAGGATCTTTTCTATTTATGCCTATTAGAATAAGCTTGTTAGCTATATTCTGAAAAAGTCTATATATTTATTGTTTTGTTTCCTTATGGATCATTTACTGAGTCATACATTATAAACCTCCCACCAGGTTTTGAAATTTTGTTCTTAAGTGAATACAAGTTAAGAATTGTTTAAGTTTCCTGATGCTTTGGACATTATCTAGAGACAGTGACTTCCTTCCTTCCTTCCTTCCTTCCTTCCTTCCTTCCTTCCTTCCTTCCTTCCTTCCTCTGGTGTTCCTTTCCCCTTAAAAACTAATTTGCCTAATATTAATACAACTATATCAGATTTAGTTTGGTTAGTAGGTCTCCTTATTTTACTTTCATTCTTTCTGTGTCCTGATATATTTGATCTGTTTCAGGATTGTATATGTATGTGTCTGTGTATTCATATATATGTTTTAAACAGGTTACTAGCATATTTTACATGCTGCTTTGTTGCTTGCCTTTTGCTTCAAAATGTCATGACTGTTTCCTTATGTAAATATTTCTTCCAAAATTTTTATTAATAGCTACATAGGATTCCACAATATGTAAGTACTCTACTTTGAGAATATTTTGTTTTCCTCAAGTTTTTACTATTACGAATAACCTTGTAATAAACTTTCCTGTACTACATCTTTGTAAATGTCTGATTGTTTCCTTATATAAATTCCTAGAAGAGAAATTTCTGGTTCAAAAGATGAATTTTTAAAAATATTTTGAGACAATCATTTGAGAATATATTGAACTAACACTTTCATCAGAAGTTTAGCAGGGTGACTGTTTTCCCATACCCTCACCAACATTAGGACTTAATCTTTTATCCTTGCTGTTGTGATGAGAAAATAAACAAACAAATGGCTGTCTTTAAACAAATGGAAAGATTTTCCATGCTCACAGATTGTAAGAATTAATATTGTTTAAATGTCCATACTACCCAAAGTAATCTACAGACTCAGTGTTATCCCTATCAAAATTCCAATAGCATTTTTTCACAGAACTAGAACAAATAATACTAAGTTTGTATGTTACCACGAAAGATCCTGACTAGCCGAAGCAATCTTGAGAAAGAACAAAGCTGGAGGTGTCACAGTCTCAGATTTCAAGATATACTACAAAGCTGTAGTAATCAAAACAGTCTGGTACAGGCACAAAAAACAAACACATAGACTAATGGAAGAGAATAGAAAGCCCAGAAATAAATCCATGCTCATATGGTCAATTAATCTATGACGAAAGAGACAAGAATATACAATGGGAAAATGATAGTCTTTCTAATAAACAGTGCTGGGAAACTGGATATCTACATGCCAAAGAATGAAACTGGACCACTTTCTTACACAATACACAAAAGTAAATTCAAAATAAATTAAAGATCTAAATGTGGGACTTCAAACTATAAAACTCCTAGAATAAAGCATAGGCAGTAATATCTTTGACATTACCATCAGCAACATTTTTCTAGATATGCCTCCTGAGGCAAGGGAAACAAAAGCAAAAATAAACTATTGGGACTACACCAAAATGAAAAGCTTTTGCACAGAAAATGAAATCATCATCAAAACAACAAGGCAACCTGGGAATCAGAGAGGATATTTACAAATGATATATCTAATAAGGGATTAATATCTAAAGTATATAAAGAACTTATACAACTGAACACCAGAAAGATAAATAATCTTATTAATAATGGGCAGAGGACCTGAACAGACATTTTTCCAAAGAAGACATAAAGATGGTCAACAAACACATGAAAAGATGCTCAATATCACTAGTCATCAGGGAAATGCAAATCAAAACCACAATGAGATATCACCTTATACCTGTCAGAATGACTAGTATCAAAAACACAAGAAACATCAAATGTTGGTGAGGATGTAGAGAAAAAGGACCCTCATGCACTGCTGGTAGGAATGCAAACTGGTTCAGCCACTGTGGAATATAGTAATGAGTTTCCTCAAAAAATTAAAAATATAAATACCATACAATCCAGTAATTCCACTACTGGGTATTTACTCAAAGAAAACAAAAATGCTAACTTGAAAAGATACATGCACCCTTTGTTTGCTGCAGCATTATTTATAATAGTCAAGATATGGACGCAGCCTAAATGTCTGCCAATACATGAATGGATAAAGAAGATGTGGTGTGTACATACATTGGGATATTACTCAGCCATAAAAAAGAATGAGATCTCACCATTTTGTGACAGCGTGGATGGACTTAGAGGGCATTAAGTAAAATAAATCAAAGACAAATACCATATGATTTCACATATATGTGGAATCTAAAAACCAAAACAAACAGAACAGAAACAGACACATAAGTAAAGAACAAACTGGTAGTTGCCGGAGGGGAGGGGATAGGAGAATGGGCTAAAAGAGGTGAAAGAAAGTGGGAAATACAGGCTTCTTGCTATGAAATGAGTAAGTCACAGGGATAAAAAGCATAGCATAGGCAATATAGTCAATGATATTGTAATAGTGATGTATGGTGACAGATGGTAGCTACACTTACAGTGAGAATAGCATAATGTATAGACTTGTTAAATCACTATGTTGTACACTTGAAACTAATGTAACATGTGTCAACTATACTTCAATATAAATAAATAGTCTTGTTATTTTATATATCTCATCATTTCTGTCTTATCTAATCATATTTTTTACTCATTTTCAAAAAATTTTCATTCTTTTTGATTTGTAGAAAATCTATGTAATAGTAATCCCATGCTCTATAAACTTATTTTTTTTCTATTTCATTTTTTATCTTTTATGATAATAGTATTTTTACATACAGGTGCCGATTTTCATATTTTTATTAATAAAATATAATAATCTCTTTATTTGCAGTTTATCTCTGTTATGCTTAGAATGATCTTCCCCTCTCCAAAATTATATAAATGTTTAGTTAAATTTTTTTCTAGATCTTTTATATATCTTTCATAGATCTTTTAAATCTCACTTCTGATATTTAAGTCATCCCTTTATTTGGAATTTCAGTTGGTAAAGTCCTTGAATACAATCTTTTTCAAATAACTATTTTTGAATCTTTTTAAAAAATATATATTCTTCTCTCATTTGTTTGCAGTGCTTTCATTGTATATTGAATATGTAAATATTCTTCACTTGTTTCTAGACTGTTTTTACCTATTTCACCTAGTTCTTTTTAGATTGTTCCATTGATTGCCTATTTATTCCATGGTTAGTGTCACACTTATTTAAATACCATGGCTTTATAACATGCCTTTTTTTTTTTTAAGATTTTATTTGTTTGAGAGAGCATAAGCAGGGGGAACCGCAGGCAGAGGGAGAAGCAGGCTCCCCACTGAGCAGGGAGCCTGATGTAGGACTCGATCCTAGGACCCCGAGATGATGACCTGAGCCAAAGGCAGAGGCTTAACCAACTGAGCCACACAGGCATCCCTATAATACACTTTATTGTCTAACAATTCAAGTGCACATCATTTTTTATTTTACAATATTTGTTGGCTATTCTTGCCCAGTTATTTATTCAGATAAATTGTGAAATAATTTTGTAACATCTTGCAGCACAAATATCTTTTTGGGAATTTGATTAGACATAGATCAGTTTTATAAATTAACTCAGGAATCAAGTCTCTTAAATATGACATGACTTTAATTCTAGTTAATGGAAAAGTATAAATGAGATCTAGTTGATGTCATATGCATGGGAAGTAGGTAAGTAGCACAAATGTTTTTCTGAGACATGCTTTCCCTGTTTTAGTCCTGAACCTCAAGGAAATATGGCATGGAAAGGGGGTTTTCTTTCAGTGATTTCCCTGCCTTTTTCCCCATGTAAAACATTTCACAGCTTGTCTCATTACAGCATTTGTAAAAACAGTCTGAAAGCAGTGGTGCATAAATGAATTATTTAAGTTTTGCAGCAAATCGTCCTGATCTTGCTTGCTGCTTCTTAATGCACTTTAAGTGAGCCCAGGGAGGCGAATCATAGACGACACAGGGTGGAATGTAAACCAAGTTTTATTAGCCACAAAAAGCCACACTATAACATTTATTAAGTATCAGAGACAGCGTGTTTAAATAAGTTTGATTCGCTGAATAATCACCAATGTTGCAGCCATCTTCCCTGGATAGGAGCACTTCCTTGTCAAAAACATTTATTTTCTTGTCACTTCTGTTAATATAATGGGCTCTTGGGGTTTTGTGAGAGTTTCTTAGCAAATAGTGATTTTCAACAAATTACTATGTGTCTCCCACTGAATACAGCTTTAATAGCTGGGGGGAGGTGAGGAAAACTACACTTGCCGTTGACTGAAAGTATATCACCTTATTATCAGTGCCACATTTAGGGGCTACAGCTGCCCTAGGAAAATGAGGAGCCAGACACCCTCTCAAGCCCTTCCCAGGCCTTCTTCCAGTTAGCAGTGTCAATAAACTTGAAGTTCCCCTAGTCAGACTGGCCTAAGGCTAATACAATACCTTTTCTCTTTTGGGGTGGAATAGCCCTTAAGACCAAAGAATTTATACCACAATTACCAACTCTTTCTTCCACATCTTTTTCTTTCCCCTGATGCAAAGTGAAAGAGACAGATGCTCAGAATGTTTGCATGTGTAGGTACACTTTTCTAATCTTACATCCATACAGTGAGTTGAGGGTGGGTGCTTCCAGGATGCTCTGCTGTCTTCATCTGCATTATAAATCCTTTTTATCTTTGGCCAAGGCCATTATATTAATTCCAGACAGAAAATAACACTAAAAGAAATTAAATATACCTAAGTATTCAATGGAAAGACACCGGCTGCTAAATATTTAATGCAACCGAGCGCTCACGTTAGAGATCTGTGAAACACCGCCTGTCTGTGTACTTGCCCTGTTGCTCTGACAAGAAGATGCAATGGCAGTTTGTAAGTGTGGGTGTTTGTGTGTGCATGTATGTTTGTGTGTTTAAACACTAACTCTGTGAAGAAAGGAAGGAAAGAATGAAAGAAAGAGGGGAGGGCGCCTGGGTGGCTCAGATGGTTAAGCGTCTGCCTTCGGCTCAGGTCATGATCCCAGGGTCCTGGGATCGGGTCCCGCGTCAGGCTCCCTGCTCCTCGGGAGCCTGCTTCTCCCTCTGCCTCTCTCTCTCTCTCTCTGTCTCTAATGAATAAATAAAATGAAAAATCTTAAAAAAAAAAAAGAAAGAGGGGAGGAAGGAAGGAAAGAAATACCCACTTACTCTCTAGTCTTTATTAGAAATAGTCTTTCTGACAAGGAGAACCACTGATTGTCTTCTATTCATTGCACACAGACCTGTGGTGCTGCAGGTCCAGACATACTGGGGAAAGATCCCAGTATGGCACTTAGGAATCAGATTTTACTGTCCACACAGCAGTTTGACATCGGTGAACAGATATTTTC
Source organism: Eumetopias jubatus (assembly GCF_037043125.1). Taxonomy (NCBI): domain Eukaryota; kingdom Metazoa; phylum Chordata; class Mammalia; order Carnivora; family Otariidae; genus Eumetopias; species Eumetopias jubatus. Next base: position 55,310,599 of record NW_028274815.1, on the reverse strand, counting down.
CTCAATAAGGGTACTGACCAAGATTGTGGTTGTCAGTGAGAAGAAGATTGTTGTTCCTCTGAGTTTCTGACTGCCCACGGTCTTCAGTTCCTTTGACTGGAACATGGGCTTGTCTCGGAATACTGATTTCAACTTGAGGGTATGGGGCAATGAGATTCATTCATTCACTCACTCACTTCATCAATCATGTAACAAACACTTCTTAAATGCCTACTGTATGCTAGGAATTGCTGGGTTTGGGGCCATCTCTATGTCAAGTTTTTCATTATTTACTAAGTGATACAGAGTAAGAAATGGACATTTGTAATATAGGTCATGCCTCACGTGACATGAGGAAACATGGGTGGTTACAGAAGCTGTAGGTCAGACATGGACCCATTGACCCAGGCTTGGCAGAGGTGTGGGACTGAGGAGGGTCCAACAAAACCTTCGAAGATCTGAAATCCGAGCTGAGGCTGAACAGGTAAACAGGAATAAGAGTGTCTGCAAAGCATTGGAGGCGGAAGAGAGTGCTCAGGGTATTGAGAGGACCCTAAGTGGTTTGGTAGGGCTGGAACTTGGAGAAAGCATAAAGCTAGAGTCGTAAGCAGGGGTCTCTTCATGGCCAGCCTTAGAGCTGGGAGAATTTTCACTTAGCTCTTGAGGCTACTGTGTTGAATTACAAATTCTAAGTAGAGTAGTTACACGACCAGATTTGCAATGTAGACAAGTCATGGTTTCATTTTTTTATTGAAAGAGATCACTGTTTGCAATGTCAAAAATAATTTGCAGGGGACAAGATGAGTTTAAGAGAAAAATTAAATGGTTAATTCAGCTAAGAGCTGACTGTCTGACTCTCAATACCTCATTGAAAAGGGGTGTGTGTGTGCGTGTGCACACGCGTGTATGTGTTTTACAATTTTTCTAACAAGATTGGTGATTTCCTGGATTTACCAGGAAAAAAAGGAAAGAGTCAAAACTGAGACAAGTGTTTCTGGCCTGAGTTACAAGATAGATGTCAGTCCTTGAGTAGGATGTGACAGGAGGAGGAACTGGATTCTGAGGAAGACCCATGGAGTCACAACCCCTAGAGGGCAACCAGGTGAAAATATCTTGAAGACAGTGGACATTCAGGTCTGGAGTTCAGGAGAGAGATTCTAGTTCTTACTTTCACTGACTTAACCATTCCATAGTAGAAATGATTAGTAATATCATCTGTCTACCTCAAGGGACCATCTGATGCACCTCCATAAAAAGATGGGTCAGCAATTTAAAATTCCCAAATAAAAACAGTGTCAGACAAAAGTTTTTTTAAATGCTTTTTCCATATAATATCAAATATTGAGGTATCAGGAAATAGCCAGGCTTAGGATTTTTTTTCATAGTCTTTTCTCCAATGTTTGACATTGTAAATAAGGAATAAATGTTTGCTAAGTCCAAAGGAGATAAATATTACATAATGTTTAGAAGGATTCTTAATTTGCAGTAACATTAGACACCTTTACATTAAATTATTTACTTAGATAAGGGTTTTCTATCTTAGGACATCAGAGCACCCTTAAAAAAGGAAGCCATCTTTATAGGGAATTTGAGATCTTTGGGGTCATTGGGAGCAGACTTATGTGATGTAGTAAAACTTAATGGAGAAATTCAGAAAGTGACTGGATAAAAGAAAGCTGATTTAGGGGTGCCTGGGTGGCTCAGTTAGTTAAGCATCTGCCTTCGGCTCAGGTCATGATCTCAGGGTCCTGGAATCGAGTCCCGCATCGGGCTCCCTGCTCAGAGGGGAGTCTGCTTCTCCCTCTGCCTCTCCCCCTGGCTTGTGCCCCCTCTCTCATTCTCTCTCTCTCTCTCAAATAAATAAATAAAATCTTAAAAAAAAAAGGAAAGCTGATTTAAGTTCACATCTTTTTCCTGGGGGATTCTGTTAAGCAGTGAAATGGGTTTAAGGACTTCTGGAAGAGTTAAAACAGAAAATAATACCCCAATAATGGACTGGTTTTGGTGGTAAATGAGATATAATTGAGAGAAAGTCCTTCTCTGCATGTCTTTGTGTGTGTTTCACTTTTTTTTCTCCATATCTATTTTTGCCTCTCATTGGCCCTGTCTTGGTCTGATTGTATCTGTAACACAACAATCACTGACACCTTTTCATTTTATTCATAGTATTAAATAATGTGTTCTGGTTTTCTGAAGAATTGAATTAATAAAAATTTTGAGGTCTATTTTCTACTTCCAAGGTGGTCTGGGAGCAGGTTTATGGGTCAGAGGATATGGTGAGTCAAGGATTTGATAAGAAAAATGCAAGGATGAAGAGGAGTTATACAATGATTGAATAAGTGCAGAAGACAAATGTCTGCTAAAAGAGAGAATTAGAGACTACAATGCTCCTAAGGTGTAGGAGACCAGAGACCGTGCAACAGTGCAATGATCTGTATCCACTTGGCCAAAAAGACTCACAAAACATGGACCTTCTCCACAATTGCAAACATTTTCCAAAGGATCACATGCTCAATATTCAGTAATGTGATTTTAACTGGCGTCTAAGCCTTCCTCTTTGACATCTCTTCCATCACCAGTGTTTGTATGTGTATGGGTGACAGTCTGCTCCTCATACCTCACACTGGGGTCTTGATCTCTTTAGCACCTTTCAGGCAGTGTTTACTGCTTAAGTGAATGTCCTACCTGAAATGTATATTAGTCACACCAAACTACTTTGGAAAATCCTACATTGTTTTTCAAAGTTTTGACATTTTCTATTGGTTTTAATTGTCTTAACTGGTTTATGCCTATTTCTGTTAACACAATCATCTTTTCTTTCAATCTTGGATTATAGTGTAATATTTTTGAATATATTTAAAGCAACAATTAAATGTCACCAATACAAAATAACTTAACTGAAATAACAATTGTATGAACAAATTGCTTCCATGAAAGCCATGCCACACTGACTCACTCCTCTCTCGAGACTTTAAAAAATTATATTTATGAATAGATAAAACATGTAAATAGTATTGTAATTCCAAAAGCCAAAATAGTAAAAAGTAAATTTCCTTGTTCCCTTCCCCAGTGACAACCACTTTTACCAGTTTCTTATGTATCTTTCATATATATTCTGTCAACATATACACATACACATATATGTATTATTTACACAAATGATAAATATACTCAATTTTTGCACTTTGTTTTTTCACATAATACTCCATCTAAAAAGTCCTTTCATTTCAGTACATATAATTAACTCATTCTTTTTTACAATTAAATAACTTTATATCATTTGAATTTGCCATAAGTTACATAACTGATAATCCTTTATTAGTGGGTATTTTGGTTGTTTTTTAGTTTTTAATATTTCTGTTAATAACAATGTAGCATCATTCTTATATATACATAATCATGCATATATGTGAGTATATCTGCAGGATAGATTCTTAGAGATCAAATTGCAAGGTTGAAGCCAATAAACATTGTAAATTTTGATAGATATTGACAGATTGTCCTCTATAGAAGTTGTACTAATATATACCTTTACCAACATTGCATGAGATTGCCACTTTTACCAAACTAATATAATGAAAAAGTCATCTTTTGTTTTAAATTTTGTGTTTTTCTTATTATGAGTGAAGTTGACTTTATAGGTTTTAAAAGACATTTGTTTTGGGGTGCCTGGGTGGCTCAGCCAGTTAAGTGACCGACTCTTGGTTTCAGCTCAGGCCATGATCTCATGGGTTGTAAGATTAAGCCCTGCATCTGGTCAGCAGGGCGGAGTCCGCTTTAAGATTCTCTCCCTCTGCCACTCCCCCCACTCACACGCACCCTCTTTCTCTCTCTATAAATAAATAAATAAATAAATAAATAAATAAATAAATAAATCTTTAAATGATATTTGTTTCTCCTTTGTTGAGAACTCTCTGTTTAGGCTCCTTATCTAGTTTTCTATTGGCTTCTTTTTTTTTCTTTTTTTTAAAGACTTTATTTATTTATTTGCCAGAGAGAGAGAGAGAGAGAGAGCAAGAGAGCACAGCAGGGGGAGCAGCAGGCAGAGGGAGAGGGAGAAGTAGACTCCCCGCTGAGCAGGGAGCCCAATGCAGGACTCGATCCCAGGACCCTGGGATCATGACCTGAGCCGAAGGCAGACGCTTAACTGACTGAGCCACCCAGGTGCCCCTTTTTTTTTCTTATTGAATTATAGGAGCTCCATATACATAGATAGATATATAGATATAGATATAGATATAATTTTAAAGATTTTATTTATTTATTTGACAGAGAGACACAGCGAGAGCGGGAACACAAGCAGGGGGAGTGGGAGAGGGAGAAGCAGGCTTCCCGCGGAGCAGGGAGACCAACACAGGGCTCGATCCAGGACTCTGGGATCATGACCTGAGCCGAAGGCCGACGCTTAACAACTGAGCCACCCAGGTCCCCAGGAGCTGCTTATATTGATAAGAATTTATTACAATGCCTATGATATATATTTTAGATTTTTTACCAGATTTTTTAATCTTCCATGTTTTCTTTTTATTGCATCTCTGTTCATTTTTATGATAAAATCTTTTATCCAGTGGACATTTATTTTGGGATATGGTATAAGTTAGGAATCCAATTTTTTCAAATGTTTTTTCAGTAGCCTTGACATATATTATTGAATAAATCCATCTTTTCCAATTGTTAAAGCCTTCTTTTTGCTCATGTGTTTATTTTTTCTTCTTGTACTATATATACAAAACTAGAGATTCTATTTGCTTGTTTTTTCCCTATTATCTTTTCTTGTTACTATTTTGCTATTGTAATTGGGATTTTTTTTCTTTCATGATATTTTGTAATTTGTTGCTGTCTCTACATAGAAAGATCCTGGATTAGTTTTGTACTCTTCCACATTTCTGTATTATATTATTGTTTGGAATATATCATTCAGTTGAATCTTTAGGATCTTTCATATGTACAATCAGAACATTAAAAATGATAATTTTAGGGGTACCTGGGTGGCTCAGTTGAGTAAGTGTATGACTCTTGATTTCAGCTCAGGTCATGATCTCAGGGTTGTGACACTGAGCCCCACGTCAGGCTCTGCACTGGGCATGGAGCCTGCTTAAGAGTCTCTCTTCCTCTCCCTCTGCCTCTCCCCCACTGCCTCTCTCTCCCTTTCTAAAAAAAAAAAAAAAAAAAAAAAAAAAGATAATTTCACATTCTATTCCCCAATTTAAATGATTTTTACCTCTATTTTCCTCCCTCATTACAATGGCTATTATTACTAGAACAGTGGTAAATAACAGTAGTGATATTTGACATGTTGGTGTTTGGAATTTACTGCTCATGCATCTAGTGTTTTTCTGATAGGCAAGATAGTGACCTTAGAGTTTATGTGTCAATTCCCATTTTGTTAGGAAGTATTCATCTTTCCTATTTTACTTAAAATATTTGTGTGTTTCTTTTCTTATCCCTGGCTCTTTTTTATTTTTTATTCTTTATTATTATTATTTAATTAGGCTCCATGCCCAGCATTCAAGCCCAACGTGGGGCTTGAACTCACGACCCTGAGATCAAGACTTCAGCTGAGATTGAGAGTCAGCCCCTTAACTGAGTCTGACATTTTTTTAAGTCAAGAGTTGATGTACAATTTTGTCAAATGCCTTATCGGCACCTATAAAGATGCTTATCTGACTTTTTTTCCTTTTAATCTATTAACATGGAGCGTGGGAATCCCTGGAGTAAACCCTACTTGGTCAGGAGAATATATTCTTTCCAAATCTGTTAGATTCTTCCTAACAATATATTATTTAGGATTTACTTTGATATTCATAAGGGAGATCGATGTGCACTGTTCTTTTTATGCATTTTTAGGCATTGATGGGATATATTCGCTTCATAAAAAGTTTGGATGCATTAATTTTTACCTATCTTTAAATGCTATCCCATAGTCACTTTTCCCATCAGTATTGGAGGAAACTAAAATGTGTTTTCCCTGTTTTCAAGGCATAGAGTTTAATACATATGAATCTGATCCATCCCAAACAGGGTCCAACAAGCTTTCACCTCTAACCCATTGCTATTTCTTGCTTACTCTTCCAGAGAATTTTCTGTGTAAATAAAAGCAAAAATTGATACACACACAAACACACACACACACAAATGTTCAAATAGTAGTATACTCTGTAAACTCTTCTTCTGTGCCTTGATTTCTCACTTAATAGTATATACCTTGGAAACCTTTTTGTTTCAATATAATTTTTTTCCTGAATTTTTTATGACACCTGCATGGTATTCCAGTGTATAAATGTACATTATTAAAATGTCCCTTTTTAATGGGTTGTCATATTTTTCCCCATCATTATCTATTAAAAAATAATGCTGCAATAAATAACTTTATACACACATCATGTGTGCAAATACATTTACAAATAAATTCCTAAGGTAATGGCTAGGACAAATGTTATGGGCATTTGGAATTTTGATGCATCCTCACTTAATAAATGTTAAATCTAAAAAATGTTGTCATAATTTATAATCCCTTACCACTAACTTTGGAAATATAAAGGTCCCTTGTTATGCTGAGCACGGTGATGGGTGGTGACTCAAATTGAAGAAACCCAGAGTACATTGGTGCATTAAATTGATCAGCATAAAAGGGATAGGAAAACTTGGAAAAAAGATCAGATCCTGTGCAGAGGAAGAGAAGAAGAACAGATACAGACAACAGGAAAGGGGAGAGAACCGACAGGGACTTAAGACAGAGAGAAGAGAGTATAAGTTGAAAGAATTAGAAAGGAGGTAGTAGTTGACACAGGAATTTAAATGTTGGTGAAAGAAAAAGGTATTTAGACAATTTGAGGGGAAGTATGGTGTGTAACACGTGATATAAACCTCCCTCTCCATTGTTCCTTTGTCCATGAAAGCCTATGTGTGTGTGTGTGTGTGTGTGTGTGTGTGTGTGTGTGTATAAAATGTACATTATTGGTCATGATTTACATAATGAATTCTTTCCTTTGGGAGGATATAACAATCTATAAAATTTGCCAGTTGTTTCTAAGTGATAGGCAGGCCAATCTAAGGAGGTCCTGTTGCATTTCAAGGAAAAATGTGTATCTTTGTTAAGGGGGGTTTGTATGTGCACATGTGTATATAGACATCCACATATTCTTTCATGTATACACAAATATAATAATTATTTTAGAATCTCATATTAAAACTGTCTTAGAGGGGTGCCTGGGTGGCTCAGTTGGTTAAGCGTCTGACTCTTGATTTCGGCTCAGGTCATGATCTCCTGGTTGTGGGATCAAGCCTGCACTGCGCTCTGTGCTCAGCAGGAAGTCTGCTTGAGATTCTCTCTCTCTCCTCTCCCTCTCCCTCTGTCATTCTCCCTGCTCAAGCATTTGCTCTCTGTCTCTTTCTCAAATAAATAAATCGGAGGGGGAGACAAACCATGAGAGACTGTGGACTCTGAGAAACAAACTGCGGGTTCTAGAGGGGAGGGGGTGGGGGGATGGGATAGCCTGGTGATGGGTATTAAAGAGGGCACGTTCTGTGTGGAGCACTGGGTGTTATACACAAACAATGAATCATGGAACACTACATCAAAAACTAATGATGTAATGTATGGTGATTAACATAACATAATAAAAAAAATCTTTAAAAAAAACTGAGAGTAAATAGTTTTTGTTTTTGCTTAACAGAATCATCACCTTTTGGTCATTTGGTTATAGAAAAACACTGATCATGGTTGCACAACAATATGAATATATTTAGTATCACTGAAGTATACACTTAAAAATAGTTAAGATAGTAAATTTTGTGTTACGAGTATTTTACTACAATAAAAAAAATTGTTAAAAATATGCCAAAAGGGGGCGCCTGGGTGGCTCAGTTGGTTAAGCGACTGCCTTCAGCTCAGGTCATGATCCTGCAGTCCCGGGATCGAGTCCCACATCGGGCTCCCTGCTCGGCAGGGAGTCTGCTTCTCCCTCTGACCCTCTTCCCTCTCATGCTCTCTATCTCTCATTCTCTCTCTCTCAAATAAATAAAATCTTTAAAAAAAAAAATATGCCAAAAGGCATAGTCTGGAAGCTATAGGGAAATGACAACAACAACAAAATAACTCTCTATGATAAATACACATTTTGAGCATTTGGCAGCCTAGGGAGGGAAGGGCAATTAGGGGATATGGTAAGAAGCCAGAGAGATGAGGAGAGGTGAGAAAGGAAAAGGAAAGAAGAATATAGTAGGAGACCAGGGTCTAAGAAGGGACAGTCTACAAGACATTCCTAGTGGAAGACACTGTCAAGAGACTTCTATGAATTTAGACGCCTAATAATATTTAATTTTAAGTTGTTTTGTTGTTGTTGTTATGTGCTGAACACCTCTCAACACACACACACGTAACCTACTGTTGGTAAAGATCTGTTTTGATCTTGAGGTATTTTGGAGGAAGTAACAGACTGAGCCTGAAGTAAGGTCTACCAAGATGCAATGACACAATACAAGGGATAGGATATGCAGAAAGTGGGAGGAGGCAGGGTGGTGAGCAACAACTGAATAGAAGCTGGAAATCTCAGATAAAGAAGACAAGGAAACATAGGATATTAGCGGGCCAATGTTAGACTTCCCATAAAATCTAGATGAAGACACGAGCAAGTTGCAGCAGAAAAAGATTACGACTACATAATTTATAAAATCTTTTTTGGAGGGGGACTTAAAAATCCACATTTCTCTGATTTTCTGAGACATTTTGCTGTCTTTTTGTTTACTTGTGGAATGCTTTGGTTTAACTTAGTATTTATCATTCAATGAGCACTCAATATTAATTGATGATAATGTTGAATGTGATGGTGGCCGTGGCAGCTGAGATAGAAGTGGGGCTAAAACACCTAATTAAGGAAGAGCATTGCTGTGGCTATAGATAAGGAACACTTGCACAGTAAGGATTCCTATTTGGCACATGAAAGCATCCTCTCAGGAGATTAACAGAAACAAAAGAGATAGAAATCATCATCTAGGACTCTTATCTCCAACCTGCCCATCAGGTCTGAAGAAAGAATATCACTTTAATTTACAAGTCACACTTATTTAAGGCAGCTACTTTCTAGTATTCAGGTTCAGCTTAAAAGTCAAAGGTTTCTATGTAACCCATAAAGAAACAGTACATTCTAATTTATGCATCACTTATGTTCAAATTGGACCTTCTGTGGAAGGATTATATTTGATTTGTGATTTATACTTTACTTGCATTGTAATTATTTTACTTTTTCACTGTGAATAATCATAAATAAATAATAAATATTTCTTTCATGGATAATCTTGAAGTAACTGAAAAGGGAGACAGAAGAAAGGAAAGTTGGTAAATCCTATGTGTCCTCACCCCCCACAGGTTCTTACCCCAGTCCTGATGGGTTTTGACTAAGAACTCTACCTTGTAATGTGATGAAACTAGGCATACGATACAGTATCATTAGTGTTGTCCACAACCCATAACTGTAATTATTAACATTCACAAATTTACCTTTAATGTAAGAAGTCAAAGAGAAACAAAAGCCATGACTAATTCTTTCACATATTTGGCTTAGAATTCCAATATTTCAGAGAACAAAATATAGGCTATTGCCAAGTTGTGGCATGGAGAAGGGCATGTGGCTATGTGTCAACTGGTGGTTATAGGATCATGTGGTCAAACTAAAAGACTTTTTCTTAAATCTCAGTGCTATCGTGCTGTGTGGGAGCCAATTCTTGGCTAGCCAGCCAGTCAAATGGTATTAAAAACCCAGACTACATCTAATTTGCCCTATTTCAATAGTGAACCTGTTTTGAACAAGCCTGATTTTATTTTTAATTTTTCAATGCCTGCAAACCTTTTACTGTAATTAGAAAGGAAAGTTCTAGCATAAGAGACAGGAGGAAAGGCTGCATTTGGCTGGCATCTGGTATCTTATACAAAGCTAGCTGAGGGTCTGTTGCAAAATATACTCTGTCATCTAAGTTGCTGGCTGGTTTTAGAGTAAGGGACAGTAGGGTATGGATTTGTGTCTGCTAAACTGAGTCCTCTCAAAAAAAGGTTTTATTTACCCGAGCTTTTTAAAAATCACATCAACAATAATTCTAATCCCTAAAAAAAAAGAAAAACCGACAGAGGAAAATTTAATGAGTTTGAATGCTCACTCACTCACAACACTTGTGTCAGAAGCAGGGGAATTTGTACAAAGAGTAGGAAGGTTAAGGAAAGTTTCAGGAAAAGATAAAAAGCAGTTTTAGCTATAAGGACAGCTACTGGACTCAGGGCTCCATTATGTGATTACAACCACCAGGCTGGTTGCCAAGCCCTCAGAGAATGCCAGCAGTCAGTCCAGGAGGTCATTTGGTTTGAAAGTCCTAAGGTCAGAAATGGAAAACTAAATGTACTAGTTAAGAATTTGGAGTCGAGAGTCAGGCAATTTGGGTTTATGGCCTGAGCATAATAATTACTAGTTCTGTGACAATGAGAAAGTTCATCTTGTTTTTCCCTACCTAAGCCCTGGAATCAGCCATTTTTCCAAGGAGTTCCATTTCTAATGGGGAATGGTAAATAGTAACCAATAGCTGGGTAATAAGCATGTTTATTGCTACTTGGATGTCACTACTCTCAGTTTCTCTTAGTGGACTGGGAGCACATGAAGGCACTTGGGGGGGGCGGGTTCAGAGCACAGTGCAGTGCAGCAGCTGTGCACCAATGGCTGGTAGCGGCACACACACTGCTTTAACAAAATTTGCACTGAACCAGCAAATTAAGAAACAAACTCTTAATTACAGAGAACAAACTGATGGTTACCAAAGGAGAGGTGGGTGGGGGCATAGGTTAAATAAGTGATGGGGATTAAGGAGTGCCCTTGTCCTGAGGAGCACAGGGTGATGTATGGAAGTGTTGAATTACTATAGTGTACACCTAATATAACGCTGTATGTTAATTGGATACAAATGAAACTGGATTTAAAATGAAAACTTAAAAAAAAAAATAAGAAAACAGTAGAACAGATAAATGAAATCATGAGCTGGTTCTTTGAAAGGATCAACAAAATTGATAAACCCTTAGCCAGACTCAGCAAGAAAAAAAAAAGAGAGAGGACCCAAATAACAAAATCACAAATGAAAGAGGAGAAATAACACCACCACAGAAACACAAATAATTATAAGAGAATTAAGAAAAAGAAGGAAAACATTATAACAGATACTTCAGGCATTAAAAAATTGATGAATAAATATTATAAACTTTATGCCAAAAATATGACAATCTAGAGGAAATTAGCAAATTCTTGGAAAAATAAAACTTACTAAAAATGACACAAGAAGAAATAGAATACCTTATTTGTCATATCAGTATTAAATAAATTTTATTATTAATTAATAAAATTACTTACTACTAAGAAAATTCCAGACCCAGATGGTTTCACCAGTGATTTCTACCTAATGTATATGGAAAAATATTTCCAATATTATAGTAAATGAAGATACACTCCCAACACATTTTATGAGGTTACAATAATCTTGATATCAAAACCCAGTAACAATGCTAAAAAGAAATATGAGAAGTCTCTCTCACTAATAAACTAAACTTTGGCAATTTGAGTCCAACAATATCTAAAAAGGATAGTATCATGAGCAAATTGTTTTTTTCCTATGAATGCAAGCTTTCTAACATAAAAAAGCAAAGTAATTAAATATAAATAATTAAAGCCTAAAAAACCATGTGCTCATAGAGTCTGACAAAGCAAATGATAAAAGTCACTATGTACTAAAAATAAAAATCCTTAGCAAAGTAGGATAAAAAGAATCTTAATCGGATGATTATTATCTTTAAACCTAAATAGTTTTTTTATCTTTTTTTCATTTTTTCTTGTTATGTTAATCACCATACATCACATCATTAGTTTTTGATGTAGTGTTCCATGATTCATTGTTTGTGCATAACACCCAGTGCTCCATGCAGAACGTGCCCTCTTTAATACCCATCACCAGGCTAATTCATCCCTCCACCCCCCTCCCCTCTAGAAACCTCAGTTTGTTTTTCAGAGTCCATCGTCTCTAAACCTACAATAGTTTAATGGTAAATGTTAAAAGCTGTCCCTTTGAAATTGAGAATAAGAAAAGGATGCATTTATTACTACTCTACGTAAAATTTCATTAGAGGTTCTACCCAGTGCAGTGAGACAATACATACATACATACATACATTCATACTACATAAATACCTAAGGATTAAAACAAAGAAAACTTTCACCAGAGATATTATTTGTGTATAGAAAATCCAAAAGATTCTAAAAATAAAGCATAACATTTATAAGAAATTTCTGCAAGTTTTCTGGATATGACAGTAATGTACAAAAAATTTTCTTTTTATATACTGCCAACAATTAGAGGACTTCAAATAAAAGAATGCTAATTATAACAGTATCAAGAACATAAAGTACCTTGAAAAAGCCTAACATAAGATGTGCAAAATGTCTATGGGGATAACTTCAAAATTTTATTGAGAGATCTAAAAGAAGTCAAAACTACTTGAGAAACATGTGAGATTTATGGACTAGGAGATTCAATAGTATAATATCAGTTCTTCTCAAATTGCTCTATAGATTTAATGCAATCCCCTACATAGTCCTCAGAATGGCAAATTTTAAAACCTCTGATAACACTAAGGCAAACTAATTCTATGATACGGGAATTTTTACTTATGTAGTGCAATCATATAAGTCAGTCTACTGGTTAAATCAAGGACTGAGGGGATTGCGGTACATGGGGAACTTCTGGGAGGCTGGCAATCTATTTCTTTACCTGATTGTTTTCAAGGGTATTTTCTTTTTAATAATTTAAGATAAATATTTATGCTTTAAAGATATTTCTGTTATATTTCACAATAAAAATAATTTAAAAGAAAACCACTCAAACTAAACTACTTGGGAAAAACACTGTCATTATTTTTACTTTATCAAAATAGGAAAAAAAAGACAGTAAGCATCATAGAGATTATTCACTAGCCACCTGGCATCTTGTTTTCATCTCTCTTGGACAAAATTCTAGTAGTAATTGGCTGATAAATTTCAGACACATAAACAACAATTAAACCTGGGCATGTTGAGCAAATGCTTCTAAAAATAAATGATTATATTACCTTTACTATTCACCTTTGGACTATGTCAACATGTAAAATCCATGGTTTTGTGAATAGTTTCAGAAAGATTGGGATTAAACTTTAATATTTATGGTGAGAGACTATTTAGCCCCATCATTTACATGGCACCATACTTTTGTTTTTTCCTTGTTAAAACATAAACTCTGTGAGGGTAGAGGCTTTTAATTTGTTTAACACTGTATCCACAGCACTTAGAATAATGCCTGAATCATAGTAAGCAGTCAGTAATATTGTTGAAAAATAAATGAATAAATTAATCCATTTTAATTGTTATATTTCTAAATAAAATACTTAGGACTTTGGAGAAATACTCCTATCTATTTACTGAAAGAGGGTTTGTTTGTTTGTCTTTTCTCCTTCTTCAATGAAATTCTTTCTTTGACCTTAAGAGAACTATTTCAGCTGGTTAATATTCTCGATGGACATTAGCTCCAGTACCAAAAGGTATACAGATAGGTTTTAAGGTAAATTAGAGAAATCTTTGCTGTTTGTTATCCAAAGATCCTTCAGCAGTACACATCTCATCAACATCCTCATTCATTCAGATGTCTATTGATTTCCAGCAGATATTTGTAGATTATGAAAGACTTACGCTAGCACAAAGTAAACCTGTTTGAACTTTGGAGGCAGCTGAAAGGACCCTGGTCCTAACACTTGCTTGCAATATACACCCAGAAACGTGAAAGTTTCCAATTCAAAGATACCCATAAGGCATTGTGCAGCTTTTTAGAGTGCACTTATTCTAATCCCAAATAATGATAAAGCATTTGTTATGGTGATTCCAGAAAACATCCTACTGCTTTACTATTAACCTTAAACAGCCTTCTACCTGCTTTTCCTTTTTCAAAAAAATTGATCCCACCAGACACCTCAGTATATGCTTTATATCATTTACTTAATCTTTTTAAAGCTGACCTCCATTTTTCAGAATTATTTGTTCCTTTAAGCAGCCAGAAGAGTGACCTGAACACATTAGAATCTGTCTGTACTAGATTGTGTGACTTGAACTTTATATTTACACAGGGGAAATAAGAATTTGATAATAACTTTTTTCAGTATTATTTGATTTTCCTTTCATCCTTTGGTCTGAATTGGGAGGACTGAGAATATTAAATGACTTGAGTGGCTTATTGATTTTTTTCTATTAAAAGCTAAAGATACAGTTCCTAAATGTAGCTTTGAGAAAAAATTATATGGTCAATAGGAGACATTATTAGAAAATGCACAATATGCAAATAAGCTCTTAACTAACATGAAGCTCACTTCTGTCAACCTTTGACCAAATAATAAATCTATTCAAATTTCAACAAAAATTGAGATCCCAGCTAGTCCACATATACTGATGAACGATAAATATTATTTCAAGGAAGAATTATTAACATTTGAAAAAAGTGTCTTTGATAATTTAAATCCTTTCCATATTGTTGAATCATTACAGTTTGTGTCTTAATATAAAGTTCTGAATACTGACAATATTATTTTCTCCATTCCCTATGCTCTCATTTAAAGGCTTTCTCCATTTTTGATGTGATTGGATGCTTTTATATACAGTTTCCCCCAAATAGCCTTTAATCTTGAAACCTTGTCCAATAACTTTTTGGAAGAGTATGGTGATCAGAATAAATATTTAGTGTTTTTTTCTTACTAAGTTTTTTTTTAAAGATTTTATTTATTTATTTGAGAGAGAGAGAATGAGAGATAGAGAGCACGAGAGGGAAGAGGGTCAGAGGGAGAAGCAGACTTCCCGCCAAGTGCCCTCTTACTAAGTTTTTAATATCACGGTAGTTGGTACAGTATATTTGTAATGAAGACAATAAGATTTGTTATTAGTCACTCAAGAGCACATACCTCTTATGGGTACAAATGACAATAAACACATAAAAAGATTTCCAACATCATTGATCATCAAGAAAATGCAAATCAAAACCACAATGAAATACCAATTCATACTCATTGGGATGGCTATAATCAAGAAGTCAGATAATAAGCATTGATAAGGATGTCAGGAAATTAGAAGCTTCATACACTGCTGGTGGGAACATAAAATGATGTAATCATTTGGAAACAGTGTGATGGTTCTATACATTTGATAAATGCATAAGTTTTTTTTTAAAGATTTTATTTATTTATTTATTTGAGAGAGCGAGAATGAGAGAGAGAGAGAGAGCACATGAGAGGGGGGAGGGTCAGACGGAGAAGCAGATGCCCCGCTGAGCAGGGAGCCCGATGCAGGACTCAATCCCGGGACTCCAGGATCATGACCTGAGCCGAAGGCAGTCACTTAACCAACTAGCCACCCAGGCACCCTGATAAATGCATAAAGCTTTATTCAATATTATAATGATATAGAACAGTTCTAACTCTCCTAATTTTTCCTCCAACTGCTTCTTTGTAACCAATTTGTTCTTGAAACACTCAACTCCCAGAAACCACTGCTCTGTAATTTACTGTAATTTTACCTTCTCCAGAATGTCATACCAATAAAATTACATAATTTGTAACCTTTTGGTTTTCACTTCTTTTACTAAACTCAAGAACTATCCACTGTTGTGTAAATCAACATTGTGTTGCATTTTCTTGCTAAATAGTTAGTATTCAATTGTATGGATACACCACAGTGTCTTTATCCATTTACCAGTTGAAAGGCATCTGAGTTGTTTCCAATTTTTGGCAATTATAGCTAACCATTAACATTCAGGTATTTTTGTGAACATAAGCTATTTTTTTTCTCCTGGGTAATCAACTACAAGCAAACATTCTGGGTAATATTATAAATCTATATTTAACTTCATAAAAAATTGCTAATTTTTTCATAGTACATTTTATACTGTACACTTATACATACTGTACATTTTTCTAATAGATATTATACTCCCACCAGCTATTTATAAAATTTCATATGGTTTTACAACCTTATCATCACTGGGCATTACATGTTTTCTTTGCTTTTTTGCAATTCTAATGTAGTGTTATCTCATTGTGGTTTTAATTTGCATTTTACTAATGGTTAAGGATCTTTTTTAAAAAAGATTTTATTTATTTATTTTTGGAGAGAGAGAGAGCACAGACATGGGGGGAGAAGCAGAGGCAGAAGGAGAGGGAGAAGCAGACTCCTGGCTGAGCAGGGAGCCTGATAAGGGACTCAATGCCAGTACCCTGGGATCATGACCTGAGCCAAAGGCAGACCCTTAACCGACTGAGCCACTCAGGTGCTCTGGTTAAAGATCTTTTAACTTATTTAATTGTCATCTATGTATGAAGTGTCTACTAAGGTCCTTTACTCATTTTTTAGTAGTGTTTGTTTTATTGCTGAATTTTGAGAATTAAAAAAAAAATTCTAGATAAAGTCTGTTGTCAGAAACATGATTTCTATGGACATACACATTCATTTCACCTGGGTAAATACCTAAAAGTAGAGTGGCTTGATTGTGTGGTAGGTGTATGTTTAACTTTTTAAGAAATAATCTAACATGACCAAATAGGGTTTATCCCAGGAATTCAAGGTTGGCTTAATATTCAAAAGTCAATTATTGTAATTCATCATATTTAAAAAATAAGTTAAAAAAACCCATATTATCATCTCAAGAGATTCAGGAAGAGCATTTGACAAAATCCAACATCTCTCAGAAGACAATTTCCTCAACTTGCCAAAGGCATCCATGAGAATGATCTAATTTCATATGTAAGTTTAAAGGCTGAATATATTATTTTAATATTAGGAAGAAGACTCGTACTTACCACTTCTATTCAGTGTTTATTGGAAGGTCTAGCCAGTGTAAAAAGTAAAGGAAAAGAAATAAAAGACCTCCATATTGGAAAGAAAGAATTCTATTTGCAAACAAAACTTTTTGAAAATTTCATTAACTATACAAAAAGGCTAACAGAACAAATGAGTTTAGCCATGTTGGAGAATAGAAAACCAATATACAAAAATCAATTACATTTCTATGCACCATCAATGAACAATCAGAAATTAAAATTAAAAACAATACCACTTACATAAAATGTAAAAATATGGAAAACTTACACATAAATATGACAAAAGATGTGAAAGATTTGAACAATGAAAACTGTAAAACTTTGTTGAGAAAAATAAGACCTAAATAAATGTAGAAATAGACCATGTTCATGTTTAGAAAAACTCAGTGTTGTTGTGATGTCATTTTCTCTAAAATGATATATAATATAATCCAAATCAAAATCCCAAAGAGTTTCTTGAAAATAATTGACAAGTGGATTATGAAATTCATGTGAAAATACAAAGAACATAGTATATCTAAAGAAACATTGAAAACGGAGAAGTAGTCTGATTTTACAGACTCATTATAAAGTCCCATTATAATAAGTGTGGTATTGGCATCAAGGTAGACAAATAGAACAACAGAATAGTGTTCAGAAATAAAGCCATATTACAACCTACAAGAAATGGATAAATTCCTAAAAACATATAATCTTCCAAAACTGAACCAGGAAGAAACAGAAAATCTGGACTGATTACAAGTAATGAAATTGAATTGGTAATCCAAAAACTACCAAAAAAATAAAAGTCCAGGACAAGATAGTTTCATAGGTGAATTCTACCAGACATTTAAAGAAGAACGAATACCTATTTCCTCCAACTATTCCAAAAAATAGAGGAGGAAGGAAAGCTTCCATAAGACCAGTATTTCCCTAATACCAAAACCAAAGGCACCACACACACAAACACACACACACACACACACACACACACACACAAACTACAGGGCCAATATCTCTGGTAAACATAAATGTAAAAATCCTCAACAAAATATTAGCAAACCACATACAACAATACATTAAAAAGATCATTCACCACAACCAGGTGGAATTTACTCCCAGGATGCGAGGATGGTTCAATAATCTCAAATCAATGTCATACACTACCATCAACAAAACAAAGGATAAAAATCATATGATTATCTCCATAGATGCAGAAAAAGCATTTTACAACATTCAACATCTATTCTCTCAACAAAATGGAGTTAGAAGGAACATACCTCAACATAGTAAAGGCCATATAAAAATCCACAGCTAACATCATCCTTAATGGTATAAAACTGAGTTTTCCCTTGAAGAACAGGAATAAGACAAGGATGTCCACTCTTACCACTTTTATTTAACATAGTACTGAAAGTCCTAGCCACAGCAATCAGATAAGAATGAGGCATCCATATTGGTAAAGAAGAAATTAAACTGTCACCATTTGCAGACAGTATGATACTATACACAGAAAATCCTAAGGAATGCACCAAAAAGCTACTAGAGTAATAAATGAATTCAGTATAGTGTTTCTACACATTAACAACAAAGTCATAGAAGAAGAAATTTTAAAAAACAACACTATTTACAATTACACCAAGAAGAATAAAATACCTAGGAATAAAGTTAACCAAAGAAGTAAAAGACTTATACTTGGAAAACTATAAAACAGTGATGAAAGAAATTGAGGATGACACAAACAAATGGAAAGATATTCCATGCTCCTGGATTAGAAGAAACAATATTGTCAAAATATCCATATTACCCAAAGCAATCTACAGATTCAATGCAATCCCTATCAAAATACCAACAGCATATTTCACAAAACTAGAACAAATAATACTATAATTTGTATGGAACCACAGAAGACCCCAAACTGCCAAAGTAAACCTGAGAAAGAACAAAGCTGGGGTATCATAATTCCAGATTTTGAGACTACAAAGCTGCAGTAACAAAAACAGTATGCTACTGGCACAAAAATAGATGCATGGATCAATAGAACAGAACAGAGACCCCAGAAATAGACCCATATTTAAATGGTCAATTAATCTATGACAAAGGAGGCAAGAATATACTTGAGGAAAGACAGTCTTTTCAATAAATGGTGCTGGGAAAACAGGCTAGTTACATGTAAAAGAATGAAACTGGACTACTTCCTAACACCATACACAAAACTAAAGTCAAAATGGATTAAAGACCCACATGTGAGACCTGAAACCATAAAAACAGCAGAAGAAAACACAGGTGATAATTTCTCTGATGTTGGCCACAGTAATATTTTTCTAGATATGTTTCCTATGGCAAGGGAAACAAAAGCAAAAAAACTATTGGGACTACAACAAAATAAAAAGGTTTTGCACAGGAAAGGAAAAAATCAAGAAAACAAAAGGAATAACCTACTGAATGGGAGAAGATATTTGCAAATGACATATACAAGAAGGGGTGAGTATACAAAATATATAAAGAATTCCTATAACTCAATACCAAACCCCCCAAAACCCAAAAAACAAAAAAAACAAACAATCCAATTAAAAAATGGGCAGAGGATTTCAATAGACATTTTTCCAAAGGAAACATACAGATGGCCAACAGACACAGGAAAAGATGCTAAATGCTACTAATCATCAGGGAAATGCAAGTCAAAACCATAATGAGATATCACCTTGCACTTGTTAAAATGGCTAAAATCAAGAAGACAAGAAACAACAAATGTTGGTGGGGATGGTGAGAAAAAGGAACCCTTGTGCACTATTGGTGGAAATGCAAACTAGTTCAGCCACTGTGAAAAACAGTATGGAGTTTCCTCAAAAAAATTAAAAATAGAAATACCACATGATCTAATAATTCCACTACTGGGTATTTACCCAAAGAAAACTAAAATGTACCCCTATGTTTACTGCAGCATTATTTACAATAGCCAAGACATGGAAGTAACCCAAGTATCCATCAATAGATAAATGGATAAAGAAAATGTGGTATATATATATATATATATATATATATATATATATATATATATATGTATGTATATAATGGAATTTTATACAGTCATAAAATGGATGAGAGTGCCATTTGAGACAACCTGGATGTGCCTAGAGGCTATTATGCTACATGAAATAAGTCAGACTGAGAAAGACAAATACCATATGATTCCACTCATAAATGGAATCTAAAAAAAAATAAACAAAAAGCAGAATCAGAACTATTAATACAGAGAACAAACTAATGGTTGCCAGAGGGAAGGGGTTTGAGGGTTGGGTAAAATGAGTGAAATGAAGAGGGAGATACAGGCCTCCAGTTATGGAATGAGTAAGTCACAAAGTAAAAATCAAAGCATAAGGCATATAGTCAATGATATTGCAATAGTGATGTAGCTAAGACAGATAGTAGGGATACTTCTGGTGAACAAAGCATAGTGTATAAATTTGTCACATCACTAACTTGTAAATCTGAAACTAATGTAACACAGTGTGTCAACTATACTCAAACAAAAATAAGAAAAAAATAAAGTCATATTATATTGAAAAAGGTGGAAAGGAGAGAAATAATAGCCTTTTAACTAAATTATGATAGGACAATTAGATATACATTTACAAGAAAATTAACCTTTATCCCTCTCACAATAAACAAAATTAAACTCAAAATGGATTATAGATATATGTTTGTAAATATAAAACTTAAAAGTGTAAGTCTTTTAGAAAAAAGTAAGAGAATACTGATCTTCAGATAGGCAACAATTTTTAGGTATGACATAAAATTTACCATCTTAATCATTATTAAATGTACAGTTCAGTGTTACTAAATTCATTCATAATGTTGTACAATTATGACCACTGTCCATCTCCCTAGCTCTCTCATATTTTAAAATCTTTAAAACTCCAAATCCATTAAAAAATAACTCCCATTCTTCCCTCTCCCTAGTTCCTGGAAACCACCATTCTACTTTCTATCTCTATGATTTTGACTACTCTAAGCATCTCATAAAAGTGGAATGAAGAAATATTTGGGGGTATTTTTGTGATTAATTTATTTAATTTAGCATACTGTCCTCAAGTTACCTCCATGCTGTATCATGTGTCACTTTCCTTTTAAGGCTGAATAATATTCTATTATTTGCATATACCATTTTGCTTATCTATTCATCAATCGATAGATGCTTGGTTGCTTCAGTGTTTGAGCTTTTGTGAATAATTCTGCTATGAACATGCGATACAAACATCTCTTTGACACCTTACTTTCAATTCTTTTAGGTATATACCCAGAAGTTGAATTGCTAGATCATATGGTAATTCTATTTTTAACATGTTAAGGACTGTCATCCTGTTTTCTATAGTGACTATGCCATTTTACATTCCCATCAACAGTGTAGGGTTCCAATTTCTCCACATCCTCACCACCACCTGTTATTTTCTCTTTTGTTTTGTTTTTGGTATTAGCTATCTTAATGGGTGTGAGGTAGTATCACATTGCATTTTGACTTGCATTTATTGAATGATTACTGAGGACCATCTCTTCATGTGTTTGCTGGCCTTTTGTATATCTTCTTTTTAGAAATATCTATTCAAGTCCTTGGCTGATTTTTTTTCCTTTTTTTTAAATTTTTTCTTGTTACGTTAATCACCATACATTACATCATTAGTTTTTGATGTAGTGTTCCATGATTCATTGTGCATAACTCCCAGTGCTCCATGTAGAACGTGCCCTCTTTAATACCCATCACCAGGCTAACACATCCTCCCCTCTAGAACCCTGTTTGTTTTCAGAGTCCATCGTCTCATGGTTCATCTCCCCCTCCAATTCACCCCTGTTTCATTCTTCCCCTCCTGCTATCATCTTCTTCTACTTTTTTTTTCTTAACATATATTGCATTATTGGTTTCAAAGGTACAAATCTGGGATTCAACAGTCTTGCACAATTCACAGTGCTCACCATAGCACATACCCTCCCCAATGTCTGGAACCGACCCACCTCATCCCTCCCAAACCCCACCCACTCCAGCAACCCTCAGTTTGTTTCCTGAGATTAAGAATTCCTCATATCAGTGAGGTCATACAATACGTGTCTTTCTCTGATTGACTTATTTAGCTCAGCATAACACCCTCCAGTTCCATCCACATCGTTGCAAATGGAAATATCTCATTTCTTTTGATGGCTGCATAATATTCCATTGTATATATATACCATTTCTTCTTTATCCATTCATCTGCCGATGGACATCTTGGCTCTTTCCACAGTTTAGCTATTGTGGATATAGCTGCTATAAACAACGGGGTGCACATACCCCTTCGGATCACTACATTTGTATCTTTGGGGTAAATACCCAATAGTGCAATTGCTGGTCATACAGTAGCTCTATTTTCAACTTTTTGAGAAACCTCCATACTGTTTTCCAGAGTGGCTGCACCAGCTTGCATTCCCACCAACAGTGTAGGAGGGTTCCCCTTTCTCCACATCCCCGCCAACATCTGTCGTTTCCTGACTTGTTAATTTTAGCCATTCTGACTGGTGTGAGGTGGTATCTCATGGAGGTTTTGATTTGGATTTCCCTGATACCGAGTGATGTTGAGCTCTATTTCATGTGTCTGTTGGCCATTTGGATGTCTTCTTTAGAAAAATGTCTGTTCATGTCTTCTGCCCATTTCTTGATTGGATTATTTGTTCTTTGGGTGTTGAGTTTGATAAGTTCTTTATAGATTTTGGATACTAGCCCTTTATCTGATATGTCATTTACAAATATCTCCCATTCTGTCGGTTGTCTTTTGTTTTTGTTGACTATTTCTTTTGCAGTGCAAAAGCTTTTTATCTTGATGAAGTCCCAATAGTTCATTTTGCCCTTGCTACCCTTGCCTTTGGCAATGTTTCTAGGAAGAAGTTGCTGCGGCTGAGGTCGAAGAGGTTGCTGCCTGTGTTCTCCTATAGGATTTTGATGGACTCCTGTCTCACATCTAGGTCTTTCAACCATTTGGAGTCTATTTTTGTGTGTGGTGTAAGGAAATGATCCAGTTTCATTCTTCTGCATGTGGCTGTCCAATTTTCCCAACACCCATTTGTTAAAGAGACTGTCTTTTTTCCATTGGACATTCTTTCCTGCTTTGTCAAAGATGAGTTGACTATAGAGTTCAGGGTCTCTATTCTGTTCCATTGATCTATGTGTCTGTTTTTGTGCAAGTACCATACTGTCTTGATGATGACAGCTTTGTAATAGAGCTGGAAGTAGGGAATTGTGATACCACGACCTTTGCTTTTCTTTTTCAACATTCCTCTGGCTATTCGGGGTCTTTTCTGGTTCCATACAAATTTTAGGATTATTTGTTCCATTTCTTTGAAAAAAGTGGAAGGTATTTTGATGGGGATTGCATTGAATGTGTAGATTGCTCTAGGTAGCATTGACATCTTCACAATATTGGTTCTTCCAATCCATGAGCATGGAACGTTTTTCCATTTCTTTGTATCTTCCTCAATTTCTTTCATGAGTGTTTTAAAGTTTTCTGAGTACAGAATATTTGCCTCTTTGGATAGATTTATTCCTAGGTATCTTACGGTTTTGGGTGCAATTGTAAATGGGATCAACTCCTTACTTTCTCTTTCTTCTGTCTTGTTGGTGTATAGGAATGCCACTGATTTCTGTGCATTGATTTTATATCCTGTCACTTTACTGAATTCCTGTATGAGTTCTAGCAGTTTTGGGGTGGAGTGTTTTGGGTTTTCCACATAAAGAATCATATCATCGGCAAAGAGTGAGAGTTTGACTTCTTCTTTGCCGATCCAGATGGGTTTATTTCTTTCTGTTGACTGATTGCTGTGGCTAGGACTTCTAAAACTATGTTGAATAGCAATGGTGATAGTGGACATCCCTGCGGTGTTCCTGAACTTAGGGGGAAAGTTCACAGTTTTCCCCATTGAGAATACCATACACTGTCCGTTTTTCATAGATGGCTTTTATGATATTGAGGTATGTACCCTCTATCCCTATACTCTGAAGAGTTTTGATCAAGAAAGGATGCTGTACTTTGTCAAATGCTTTTTCTGCATCTATTGAGAGGATCATATGATTCTTGTTCTTTCTTTTGTTAATGTATCGTATCACGTTGATTGACTTGCGGATGTTGAACCAACCTTGCAGCCCAAAGATAAATCCCACTTGGTCGGGGTTAATAATCGTTTTAATGTACTGTTGGAAGCTATTGCCTAGTATTTTGGTGAGAATTTTTGCATCCATGTTCATCAAGGATATTGGTCGGTAATTCTCCTTTTTGATGGGGTCTTTGGTTTTGGGATCAAGGTAATGGCGGCCTCATAAAATAAGTCTGGAAGTTTTCCTTCCCTTTCTATTTTTTGGAACAGTTTCAGAAGAATAGGTATTAATTCTTCTTTAAATGTTTGGTAGAATTCCCCTGGGAAGACATCTGGCCCTGGACTTTTGTTTCCTGGGAGATTTTTGATGACTCCTTCAATTTCCTTATTGGTTATACGTCTGTTCAGGTTTTCTATTTCTTCCTGATTCAGTTTTGGTAGTTGATACATCTCTAGAAATGCATCCATTTCTTCCAGGTTATCTATTTTGCTGGCATAGAGTTGCTCATAATATGTTCTTATAATTGTTTGTATTTCTTTTTTTTCTGCTTCTCATGATTTTTATTTTTTTTAATTTTTTATTGTTATGTTAATCACCATACATTACATCATTAGTTCTTGATATAGTGTTCCATGATTCATTGTTTGCATATAACACCCAGTGCTCCACGCAGAACATGCCCTCCTTAATACCCATCACCAGGCTAACCTATCCCCCCAAACCCCTCCCCTCTAGAACCCTCAGGTTGTTTTTCACAGTCCATCCTCGCTCATGGTTCGTCTCCCCTTCCGACTTACTCCCCTTCAGTCTTCCCCTCCTGCTATCTTCTTCTTTTTCTTTTTTCTTAACATATCTTGCATTGTTTGTTTCAGAAGTACAGATCTGTGATTCAACAGTCTTGCACAATTCACAGCGCTCACCATAGCATATACCCTACCCAATGTCTATCCCCCAGCCACCCCATCCCTCCCACCCCCCGCCACTCAGCAACACTCAGTTTGTTTCCTGAGATTAAGAATTCCTCATATCAGTGAGGTCATATGATACATGTCTTTCTCTGATTGACTTATTTCACTCAGCATAAAATCCTCCAATTCCATCCATGTCTTTGCAAAAGGCAAGATCTCATTCCTTTTGATGGATGCATAATATTCCATTGTGTATATATACCACATCTTCTTTATCCATTCATCTGTCGATACACATCTTGGCTCTTTCCACAGTTTGGCTATTGTGGACATTGCTGCTATAAACATTGGGGGGGCACGTACCCCTTCAGATCCCTACATTTGTATCTTTGTGGTAAATACCCAGTAGTGCAATTACTGGATCGTATGGTAGCTCTATTTTCAACTGTTTGAGGAACCTCCATACTGTTTTCCAGAGTGGCTGCACCAGCTTGCATTCCCACCAACAGTGTAGGAGGGTTCCGCTTTCTCTACATCCCCGCCAACATCTGTCGTTTCCTGACTTGTTAATTTTAGCCATTCTGACTGGTGTGAGGTGGTATCTCATTGACGTTTTGATTTGGATTTCCGTGAAGCCGAGCGATGTTGAGCACTTTTTCATGTGTCATTTGGCCATTTGGGTGTCTTCTTTGGAAAAATGTCTGTTCATGCTTCTGCCCATTTCTTGATTGGATTATTTGTTCTTTGGGGGTTGAGTTTGATAAGTTCTTTATAGATTTTGGATACTAGCCCTTTATCTGATATGTCATTTGCAAATATTTTCTTCCATTCTGTCGGCTGTCTTTTGGTTTTGTGGACTGTTTCTTTTGCTGTGCAAAAGCTTTTTATCTTGATGAGGACCCAATAGTTCATTTTTGCCCTTACTTCCCTTGCTTTTGGCGATGTTTCTAGGAAGAAGTTGCTGCGGCTGAGGTCGAAGAGGTTGCTGCCTGTGTTCTCCTTTAGGATTTTGATGGACTCCTGTCTCCGTTTAGGTTTTTCAACCATTTGGAGTCTATTTTTGTGTGTGGTGCAAGGAAATGGTCCAGTTTCATTCTTCTGCATGTGGCTGTCCAATTTTCCCAACACCATTTGTTGAAGAGACTGTTTTTTTTCCATCGGACATTCTTTCCTGCTTTGTCAAAGATGAGTTGACCATAGAGTTGAGAGTCCATTTCTGGGCTCTCGATTCTGTTCCATTGATCTATGTGTCTGTTTTTGTGCAAGTACCATACTGTCTTGATGATGACAGCTTTGTAATAGAGCTGGAAGTCTGGAATTGTGATGCTGCCAGCTTTGCTTTTCTTTTTCAGTATTCCTCTGGATATTTGGGGTCTCTTCTGGTTCCATACAAATTTTAGGATTATTTGTCCCATTTCTTTGAAAAAAGTGGATGGTATTTTGATGGGGATTACATTGAATGTGTAGATTGCTCTAGGTAGTATTGACATGTTCACAATGTTTGTTCTTCCAATCCATGAGCATGGAAGGTTTTTCCATTTCTTTGTGTCTTCTTCAATTTCTTTCATGAGTATTTTATAGTTTTCTGAGTACAGATCCTTTGCCTCTTTGGTTAGATTTATTCCTAGATATCTTATGGTTTTGGGTGCAGTTGTAAATGGGATCAACTCCTTAATTTGTCTCTCTTCTGTCTTGTTGTTGGTGTATAGGAATGCCACTGATTTCTGTGCATTGATTTTATATCCTCTACTTACTGAATTCCTGTATGAGTTCTAGCAGTTTTGGGGTGGAGTCTTCTGGGTTTTCCACATACAGTATCATATCATCTGCAAAGAGTGAGTTTGACTTTCTCTTTGCCGATTTGGATGCCTTTGATTTTTTTTGTTGTTGTCTGATTGCTGTGGCCAGGACTTCTAATACTATGTTGAATAGCACTGGTAATAGTAGACATCCCTGCCGTGTTCCTGACCTTAGGGGAAAAGCTCTCAGCTTTTCCCCATTGAGAATTATATTGGCTGTAGGTTTTTCATAGATGGCTTATACGGACCCTCTATCCTTATACTCTGAAGAGTTTTGATCAAGAAAGGATGCTGTACTTTGTCAAATGCTTTTTCTGCATCTATTGAGAGGATCATATGATTCTTGTTCTTTCTTTTGTTAATGTATTGTATCACGTTGATTGATTTGCGAATGTTGAACCAGCCTTGCAGCCCAGGGATAAATCCCACGTGGTCATGGTGAATAATCCATTTAATGTACTGTTGGAAGCTATTGGCTAGTATTTTGGTGAGAATTTTTGCATCCATGTTCATCAAGGATATTGCTCTGTAGTTCTCCTTTTTGATGGGGTCTTTGTCTGGTTTTGGGATCAAGGAATGGTGGCCTCATAAAATGAGTTTGGAAGTTTTCCTTCCCTTTCTATTTTTTGGAACAGTTTCAGAAGAATAGGTATTAATTCTTCTTTAAATGTCTGATAGAATTCCCCTGGGAAGCCATCTGGCCCTGGGCTTTTGTTTGTTGGGAGATTTTTGATGACTGCTTCAATTTCCTTAGTGGTTATAGGTCTGTTCAGGTTTTCTATTTCTTCCTGAATCAATTTTGGTAGTTGGTACATCTCTAGGAATGCACTCATTTCTTCCAGGTTATCTAATTTGCTGGCATAGAGTTGCTCATAATATGTTCTTATAATTGTTTGTATTTCTTTGGTGTTGGTTGTGATCTCTCCTCTTTCATTCATGATTTTGTTGATTTGGGTCCTTTCTCTTTTCTTTTTGATAAGTCTGGCCAGGGGGTTATCAATCTTGTTAATTCTTTCAAAGAACCAGCTCCTAGTTTCGTTGATCTGTTCTCCTGTTCTTTTGGTTTCTATTTCATTGATATCTGCTCTGATCTTTATTATTTCTCTTCTCCTGCTGGGTTTAAGCTTTATTTGCTGTTCTTTCTCCAGCTCCTTTAGGTGTACGGTTAGGTTGTGTATTTGAGACCTTTCTTGTTTCTTGAGAAAGGCTTGTATTGCTATATACTTTCCTCTCAGGACTGCCTTTGCTGTGTCCCAAAGATTTTGAACAGTTGTGTTTTCATTTTCATTGGTTTCCATGAATTTTTTAAATTCTTCTTTAATTTCCTGGTTGACCCATTCATTCTTTAGTAGGATGCTCTTTAGCCTCCATGCATTTGAGTTCTTACCGACTTTCCTCTTGTGATTGAGTTCTAGTTTCAAAGCATTGTGGTCTGAAAATATGCAGGGAATGATCCCAATCTTTAGGTTCCGGTTGAGACCTGATTTCTGACCTAAGATGTGATCTATTCTGGAGAATGTTCCATGGGCACTAGAGAAGAATGTGGATTCCGTTGCTTTGGGATGGAATGTTCTGAATATGTCTGTGAAGTCCATTTGGTCCAGTGTGTCATTTAAAGTCTTTATTTCCTGGTTGATCTTTTGCTTAGATGATCTGCCCATTTCAGTCAGGAGGGTGTTAAAGTCCCCCACTATTATTGTATTGCTGTCAATGTGTTTCTTCATTTTTGTTATTAATTGCCTTATATAATTGGCTGCTCCCATGTTCGGGGCATAGATATTTACAATTGTTAGATCATCTTGTTGGATAGACCCTTTCAGTAGGATATAGTGTCCTTCCTCATCTCTTATTACAGTCTTTGGTTTAAAATCTAATTTGTCTGATAAAAGGATTGCCACCCCAGTTTTCTTTTGGTGTCCATTAGCATGGTAAATGGTTTTCCACCCCCTCATTTTCAATCTGGGGGTGTCTTTGGGTCTAAAATGAGTCTCTTGCAGACATCATATTGATGGGTCTTGTTTTTTAATCCAATCTGACAGCCTGTGTCTTTTGATTGGGGCATTTAGCCCATTTACATTCAGGGTAACTATTGAAAGGTATGAATTTAGTGCCATTGTATTTCCTGTAAGATGACTGTGGCTGTATGTTGTCTCTGTTCCTTTCTGACCTGTGCTGCTTTTAGTCTCTCTCTTTGCTTGGATGACCCCTTTCAATATTTCTTGGAGGGCTGGTTTCGTGTTTGCAAATTCCTTTAGTTTTTGTTTGTCCTGGAAGCTTTTTATCTCTCCTTCAATTTTCAATGAGAGCCTAGCTGGATATACTATTCTTGGCTGCATATTTTTCTCGTTTTGCGCTCTGAAGATATCATTCCAGTCCTTTCTGGCCTGCCAGGTTTCTGTGGATAGGTCTGTTGCCAATCTAATATTTCTACCATTGTAGGTTACATATCTCTTCTGCCGAGCTGCTTTCAGGATTTTCTCTTTGTCTCTGAGACTCCTAAGTTTTACTATTAGATGTCAGGGTGTTGACCTATTTTTGTTGATTTTGAGAGGGGTTCTCTGTGCCTCCTGGAATTTGTTGCCTGTTTCCTTCCTCACATTAGGGAAGTTCTCTGCTATTATTTGCTCCAATATACCTTCTGCCCCTCTCTCTCTTTCTTCTTCTTCTGGGATACCAATTATTCTAATGTTGTGTCATCTTATCGTATCGCTTATCTCTTGAATTCTGCCCTCGTCATCCTGTAGTTGTTTCTCTCTTTTTCTCAGCCTCTTTATTTTCCATCATTTGGTCTCCTATATCGCTGATTCTCTCTTCTGCCTCATTTATCCTAGCAGTTAGCGCCCCCATTTTTGATTGCACCTCATTAATAGCCTTTTTTGATTTCGACTTTGTTCGATATTAGTTCTTTTATTTCTCCAGAAAGGGTTTCTCTAATAACTTCCACGCTTTTATCAAGCCCAGGTAGTATCTTTAAAGTCATGATTCTGAACTCTAGGTCTGACATTGTACTAATGTCCGTATTGAGTAGGTCCCTGCCTGACGGTGCTATCTCTTTTTCTTTTTGCTGAGGTGATTTTTTTTGATCTTGTCATTTTGTCCAGAGGAAAATAGATGAATGAGAGAACAAAATGCTAACAGGTTAACAACGTCCCCAGCAAATATACTCTATACAAATCAGAATAGATCTGAAACCAAGGGAAAAGAAAGGGAAGGAAAGAAAAAAGAAAGAGAAACGAAAGAAAGAAAAAAAAAACAAAAAGAAAAAGATTACAAACAAAAACAGAACAATACAGGAAAAAACCGAATATGATCAAATATGATCAGGCTAGTGCATAGATCAGTGCCACACACTAGATTTTGAGCATATTTTGGTCTCTTAGAAAAAAGTGCCTCCTAAAATTTTAAAGGAAGAAAGACTTATAGATGTACAAAATAAAGGTTGATACAATGAAGGGATGGAAGATGACTGTAAAGATGAAAATTATAAAAGATTTTATAAAAGAATTGGTAAGATAAGAAGTTTGAAAAAAGGAAGAAGATTTTAAAAAAAAGGGGGAGAGAATGTGATCAGGCAGGAGACTAGAACAAAGCCATACACTAGTGACTTAGGGTATATTTTGATCTGTTAGAAGAAACTGTATCTCAAAATTTTAAAGAGAGAACAACTTCCATATATATGCCAAAAATAAGGGTAACTACTATGAAGGGATAAAATATGACTCTAAAAATTAAAAATAAAAAATGTTTTTTTAAAAAAAGGGATTGATAAGATGTTGGTTGAAAACGGGAAAAAGAGAAATTAAAAAAACAGTTAAAAAAATTCACTTTGAAAAACTAATGAATCATGGTAAAAAAAGCCATGAATTCTATGTGCAGTATTCCCCTAGCACTAGAGTTCTCCCATTCTTGATCGGTAAACTTGGTCTTGGCTTGCTGGCTGTTCGTGCTGATCTTGTGGGGGAGGGGCCTGTTGTCGTGGTTCCTAAATGTCTTTGCCGGAGGCGGAATTGCCCCGCCCTGGTCGGTCCCGGCTAAGCAAGCTCCTCGGGTTTGCTCTCAGGAGCTTTTGTTCCCTGCAAGGTTTCCGTACAGCTCTGGAGGATGACAGTGAAAATGGCGGCCTCCCAATCTCCCCCCCGGAGGAGGCAAGAACTCAGGGCTCCGCTCCTCAGTGCGCCCCCAGCGAAAAGCAGCCAGTCACTCCCTTCTCCCCTGTCTCCGGCTGCAATCCGTGCTCACCCGGCCTGTGACCGAGCATTTCTATCCCTGGCACCCGACCCCATGTGGAGTCTCCAAACGCAGCAGATCCCTGCGGTGCGCTCCTGTGCCTCTCCTCCTGGGGGAGGAAGGGGAGTCTCCCTGGCTCTGCCGCTTGCTGGGTCCCTGCTGGAGGAGCAGTGGCCTGACTGGGCTGCGGATCACAGTCTATGGCAACCCTGAGCTGAGAGCCCACGCCTCAGCTCCATCTCTGCAGCCGGCTTCCCTGCTCCAATACCTGGGAGCTCTGCTGCACTCAGGCACCCCCGGCCTTTCTGTGACCCCGAGGGTCCTGAGACCACACTGTCCCGGGAGGGTTCCACCCCCTACTTAGCCACTGGAGCGACGTCCCTCAGCGGAGCCCACTTCTAAAAGTTCCGATCTTTGCTCCGCGGCTCTATCACTTGACAGAAGTGGCCTACGGAGGCCCCCTCCCCCGCCATCTATCCTCCCGAATATCGCCTCGGATTCACTTCTCCGCATGTCCTACCTTCCAGTAAGTGGTCGCTTCTCTGTTCAGAGAGTTGTTGCTACTCTAATCTTCGATATCCTGTTGAGTTCGTAGGTGTTCAGAATGGTTTGATCCCTATCCAGCTGAATTCCTGAGACCAGACGAAATCCAGGTCTCCTACTCCTCCGCCATCTTGCTCCGCCCCCCTAGTTGTTTGTATTTCTTTGGTGTTGGTTGTGATCTCTCCTCTTTCATTCATGATTTTGTTGATTTGGGTCCTTTCTCTTTTCTTTTTGATAAGTCTGGCCAGGGGGTTATCAATCTTGTTAATTCTTTCAAAGAACCAGCTCCAAGTTTTGTTGATCTGTTCTCCTGTTCTTTTGGTTTCTATTTCATTGATTTCTGCTCTGATCTTTATTATTTCTCTTCTCCTGCTGGGTTTAGGCTTTATTTGCTGTTTTTTCTTTAGCTCCTTTAGGGGTAGGGTTAGGTTGTGTATTTGAGACGTTTCTTGTTTCTTCAGAAAGGCTTGTATTGTTATATACTTTCCTCTTAGGGCCGCCTTTGCTGCATCCCAAAGATTTTGAACAGTTGTGTTTTCATTTTCATTGTTTCCATGAATTTTTTAAATTCTTCTTTAATTTCCTGGTTGACCCATTCATTCTTTAGTAGGATGCTCTTTAGCCTCCATGTATTTGAGTTCTTTCTGACTTTCCTCTTGTGATTGAGTTCTAGTTTCAAAGCATTGTGGTCTGAAAATATGCAGGGAATGATCCCAATCTTTAGGTTCCGGTTGAGACCTGATTTCTGACCTAAGATGTGATCTATTCTGGAGAATGTTCCATGGGCACTAGAGAAGAATGTGGATTCCGTTGCTTTGGGATGGAATGTTCTGAATATGTCTGTGAAGTCCATTTGGTCCAGTGTGTCATTTAAAGTCTTTATTTCCTGGTTGATCTTTTGCTTAGATGATCTGTCCATTTCAGTCAGCGGGGTGTTAAAGTGCCCCACTATTATTCTATTGTTGTCGATGTCCTTTTTGCTTTTGTTATTACTTGCCTCATATAATTGGCTGCTCCGATGTTAGGGGCAAAGATATTTACAATTGTTACATCTTTTTGTTGGATAGACCCTTTAAGTAGGATATAGTGTCCTTCCTCATCTCTTATTACAATCTTTGGTTTAAAATCTAACATGTCTGATATAAGGATTGCCACCCCAGTTTTCTTTTGGTGTCCATTAGCATGGTAAATGGTTTTCCACGCCCACACCTTCAATCTGGGGATGTCTTTGGGTCTAAAATGAGTCTCTTGCAGACAGCATATCGATGGGTCTTGTTTTTTAATCCAATCTGATAGCCTGTGTCTTTTGATTGGGGCATTTAGCCCACTTACATTCAGGGTAACTATTGAAAGATAAAGTTAGTGCCATTGTATTGCCTGTAAGGTGACTGTGACTGTATATTGTCTGTGTTCCTTTCTGGTCTATGTTACTTTTAGGCTCTCTCTTTGCTTAAAGGACCCCTTTCAATAATTCTGGTAGGGCTGGTTATGTGTTTGCAAATTCCTTTAGTTTTTGTTTGTCCTGGAAGCTTTTTATCTCTCCTTCAATTTTCAGTGACAGCCTAGCTGGATATAGTATTCTTAGCTGCATATTTTTCTCGTTTAGTGCTCTGAAGATACCCTGCCCGTCCTTTCTGGCCTGCCAGGTCTCTGTGGATAGGTCTGTTGCCAATCTAATGTTTCTACCATTGTAGGTTACAGATCTCTTCTCCCGAGGTGCTTTCAGGATTTTCTCTTTGTCTCTAAGACTCGTAAGTTTTACTATTACATGTCGGGATGTTGACCTATTTTTATTGATTTTGAGGGGGGTTCTCTGTGCCTCCTGGATTTTGATGCCTGTTTCCTTCCCCAAATTATGGAAGTTCTCAGCCATAACTTGCCCCAGTATACCTTCTGCCCCTCCTTCTCTTTCTTCTTCTTCTGGGATCCCAATTATTCTAATGTTTCGTCTTATGGTATCATTTATCTCTCGAATTCTGCCCTCGTGATCCAGTAGTTGTTATCTCTCTTTTTCTCAGCTTCTTTATTCTCCATCATTTGGTCTTCTATATCACTGATTCTCTCTTCTGCCTCATTTATCCTAGCAGTTAGCGCCCCCATTTTTTATTGCATCTCATTAATAGCCTTTTTGATTTCGACTTGGTTAGATTTTAGTTCTTTTATTTCTCCAGAAAAGGTTTCTCTAGTATCTCCCATGCTTTTTTCAAGCCCAGCTAGTATCTTTAATTCATGATTCTGAACTCTAGGTCCGACATCGTACTAATGTCCGTATCGAGTAGATCCCTGGCAGTCGGTACTGCCTCTTGTCCTTTTCCTTGCGGTAATTTTTTTCCATCTTGTCATTTTATCCAGAGGAGAATAGATGAATGAGAGAAGGAAATGTTAACAGGGTAACAACGTCCCCAGAAAATATACTCTAAACAAATCAGAAAAGACCTGAAACTGGGGAAAAGAAAGGGAAAGAAAGAAAAAAGAAAAAGAAAAAGATAAAAACAAACAAAAACAGAACAAAACAAAAAGAAACAGAATATGACCAAATATGATCAGGCTGGTGCATAGATCAGTGCCACGCACTAGATTTTGGGTGTATTTTGGTCTGTTAGAAGAAAGTGCCTCCCAAAATTCTAAAGTAAGAAAAACTTATATATGTACAAAAATAAGGGTTGATAAGATGAAGGGATGAAATATGATTGTAAAGATGAAAATTATAAAAAATTTTATAAAAGGAATTGATAAGAGAAGTAGTTGTTTGAGGGTGCCTGGGTGGCTCAGTTGGTTGGGCAACTGCCTTCGGCTCAGGTCATGATCCTGGAGACCCGGGATCGAGTCCTGCATCAGGCTCCCTGCTCAGCAGGGAGTCTGCTTCTCCCTTTGACCCTCTTCCCTCTTGTGTTCTCTGTCTCTCATTCTCTCTCAAATAAATAAATAAAATATTTTTTTAAAAAAGTTGTTTGAAAAAAGAAAGAAGAGGATTTAAAAAAAAAAGGAAAAAAAGGGAGAGAATGTGATCAAGCAGGAGACTAGAACAAAGCCATACACTAGAGATTTAGGGTATATTTTGATCTGTTAGAAGAAACTGTATCTCAAAACTTTAAACAGAGAACTTATATATATATGCCAAAAATAAGGGTAACTACTATGAAGGGATAGAATATGACTCTAAAAATGAAAAATAAAAATGTTTTTAAAAAAGGGATTGATAAGATGTTGGTTGAAAAAGGGAAAAAGAAAAATTAAAAAAAAAAAGCCAGTTAAAAAAAAATTAACTTTGAAAGACTAAAGAATCATGGTAAAAAAAAATCCATGGATTCTATGTGCAATATTCCCCTAACCCTGGAGTTTTGCCGTTCTCATTGATTGGTAAACTTGGTCTTGGCTGTCTGTTCTTGCCTATATGCTGGGGGAGGGGCCTGTTGCCGTGGTTCCCAAATGTCTTTGCCGGAGGCGGAATTGCCCGTCCTTGCCTGGCCCCGGGCTAAGCAATCTGTTCGGGTTTGGTCTCAGGAGCTTTTGTTCCCTGCAAACTTTCCGTACAGCTTTGGAGGGCGAGAGTGAAAATGGCGGCCTCCCAATCTCTGCCCCACAGGAGCTGAGAACTCGGGGCCCCACTCCTCAGTGCCCCCCCAGAGAAAAGCAGTCAGTCACTCCTGTCTCCCCGGTCTCCAGCCGCACTCCGTGCTCACCCGGCCTGTGACCGAGCATTTCTATCTCTGGCACCTGACCCCGTGTGGAGTCTCCAATCCCAGCAGATCCCTGCGGTGCGCTCCCGTGCTGCTCCTCCTGAGGGAGGAAGGGGAGTCTCCCCGGATCTGCCACTTGTTGGGTCCCTGCTGGTGGAGCAGTGGCCCAACTGTGCCATGGATGACAGTTTATGGTAACCCCGAGCTGAGAGCCCGCGCCTCAGCTCCATCTCTGCAGTCGGCCTCCCCGCTTCGATACCTGGGGGCTCTGCTGCACTCAGGCACCCCCGGTCTTTCTGTGACCCTGAGGGTCCTGAGACCACACTGTCCTGTGGGGGTTCCACCCCCCAGTTAGCCACTGGAGCGACGTCCCTCAGAAGAGCTGACTTCTCAAAGTTCCGATTTTGTGCTCCGCGGCTCTATCACTTGCCAGAAGCGGCCGACGGAGGCCCCCTCCCCTGCCGTCTATCTTCCCCAATATCGCCTCGGATTCACTTCTCTGCACGTCCTATCTTCCAGAAAATGGTCGCTTTTCTGTTCAGAGAGTTGTTGCTATTCTTTTCTTCGATCTCCTGTTGAGTTCATAAGTGTTCAGAATGGTTTGATCCCTACTCAGCTGAATTCCTGAGACCAGACGAAATCCAGGTCTCCTACTCTTCTGCCATCTTGCCCCTTGGCTCATTTTTTAATCAAGTTGCTTATTTTGTTGTTTTTGAGTTTGGTGTTTCTCTACATATTCTGAGTATTATAAAATATATACTATATTATTGTTGCTATTATAATTATATTATACACAATATCATTATTGTATCATTATATATGTGTATAATACATATAATAATATCCAGAATATATATATGTAAAATTATATCATGTATTCTGGATATTCTCTGAACAGATGCATGATTTGCAAATATTTTCACCTACTCTATGGGTTGCCATTTCCCTGTTAGTAGTGTCTTTTGATTCACAAAATTTTTAAATTTTCATCGAGTCTCATTTATTTACTTTTTGTTTTGTTGTCTGTGCCTTTGATGTCATATCTAAGAAATCACTGTCAAACCCATTGTCATGATTTTGTCCCCCTGCTTCTTTTAATACGAGTTTTTTTTTTTTAAGGTCTTACATTTAGATCTCTGATGCACTTTGAAATTTTTGTATATGGCATTAGGTAAGGGTCCAACTTGATTCTTTTGCCTGTGGATATCTGTTTATTCCAGTACCATTTGTTGAAAAGTCTGTCCTTTCTCTGTTGCAAGGTCTTAGCACTCTTGTCAAAAATCATTTTACCACATTTATGAGGGTTTAATTTTGGGCTCTCTATTCTATTCCATTGGTTCATATGTCTGTCTTTATGTCAATATCACATTGTTTTGATTACTTTAGCTTTGTAGTAAGCTTTTAAGTCAGAAAGTGTGAGTCCTCTAGCTTTGCTCTTTTTCAAGATCATTTTGTCTATTCAGGGCTCTTTTCTGCATTTATCACTGGGATTTTGATAGGGATTGCACTGAATTTGTAGATCACTTTAGGTACTATTAACATCTTAACAATATTAAGTCTGCCAATCCATGAACACGGGATGTGTTTTCATTTATTTATGTTTTTCTCACTTTGCAGATCTCTTCTTTCCCATATTCTTCTCTGAACCATAGCTGCCTTAGCTCCCTACACTCTCAGCTCTATCTCCTTAACTCAGGGAGTCTACCAGGCTCTCCCTCAGTTTCTCATTCCTGTACCACAGTCTGGAAAGTCTCTCAAGACAGTAATCTAGGCAATTGTCAGGTTCACTTTGTGTATTTCTCATTGCTCAGTGATTACTGAACTTTTTGCCTGGTATCCGGTCTCTTGAAAATCATTGCATACTATATTTCCTACATTTTGATTGCTTAAGGTGGATAGGTAAATCTAGTCTCTGATACTCCATCATGTTCAGAAACAGGAGTCTTAAATCAGGGTTCCTTCCCAGCTATAAGCAAACTCAGGGATTAACTCTTTCCTGGATGTTAGCAAATCCATCCTGCCTTGGTATCTCTCTGATACCCTCAATTAGATTTTTTAAAAATATTTTTTCCACTATTTCTATGCTCTAAGGAATTTTGGTCTAAAATGAACTAGTCTACCATTGCTGGAAGCAAAATTTCTACTATGCAATTAATTTTTTATCTTGATAATATATCTTGCTATCTACTGAATTCTTGGTATATTCTCTAAGACTACTTATTGACCTTTCCAGCCATGGCTGGAGCAATTCAACAGACATTCCTTAAATAACATCTGTGTATAAGGCATTATAGGAAGCAATGTGAGGGTTACAAAATGTGGGAAGACTTGGTCCCTATTTGTGTAGATTTTTACGGGATAATTCAAAAAAAATCATAATTAATTGGGGTATAAATATAAATGTAACAACACTATGTATACTAATAATGTTAAAAGCCACTTAAATGCCTAAAATATATAAAGGCAAAATATTTGTAAAAGTGCTTGCACCTTGGTTGTCAAAGCAAACTTTTGCTA
Source organism: Eumetopias jubatus (assembly GCF_037043125.1). Taxonomy (NCBI): domain Eukaryota; kingdom Metazoa; phylum Chordata; class Mammalia; order Carnivora; family Otariidae; genus Eumetopias; species Eumetopias jubatus. The sequence continues at coordinate 55,272,938 of NW_028274815.1, read as the reverse complement.
TTTGTAGGTATTAATAGAGTCACCAGTAAATCAAAATCAAATTGTTTCCCTAAGCTGAATTTCCTAGAGCAAAATTAAAGACTTATAAGATGAAAATAATCTTATAAGGTGCAGGCTTCACTTTTCCTACTAATTAACTTATTTATATAACATAAAAATGTTGAATGCCTCCAATGTTGTTTTAGGCCCTAAGGTAACAAAGATCACTGAGACAAAATAAAATACACAAACGTGGAATAAATTGATGCACAAACATTCAGTAATTAGTACTAAAAATAAAACTTTAAATGGAAAACAAAATGAAATTTTCCTAATGTTATTTCAGCTTCATTGATATAAATTAACATTCATCCAATCATTTGTGAACTCACACAAATGTGTACATACATGCATATATACAAACAGATACACACAAATATGTTAATTTAGAGTTAAACAGGAGAGCAAATAGAAGTCACAAAAGGAATTGGTTATTGGAGCTCTCAATGTCACAGGAGATACTGAAGTAAATATCTATGGAGGCTTAGTAGTGCTTAGTTAAGGGATTTTTTAGTTTTTTTTAATTTAATTTTATTATGTTATGTTAATCACCATACATTACATCATTAGTTTTTGAGGTAGTGTTCCATGATTCATTGTTTGCATATAATACCCAGTGCTCCATTCAATACATGCCCTCTTTAAGGTTTTTTTTTCTTTTTTCTTTTTTTTTTTTAGTAAATCAAAATTACAGACTTTTATCTTAGAACTATTTCAATTATTATTTTTTTAAAATATTTTATTTATTTATTTGAGAGAGAGAGAGAGAGCCAGAGAGAGCAAAAGCAGGGGGAGCAGCAGAGGCAGAGGGAGAAGCAGGCTCCCAGATGAGCAGGGACTCTGACATGGGACTCTATCCCAGGACCCTGGGATCATGATCTGAGCTGAAGGCAGACACTTAACCAACTGAGCCCACCCAGGCACCCCCAGTTATTTTTTAAAACAAGTGAAAAGAAATACAAATGAATTTGATGGGACTCTCAAAAAATAACCTTTTGACACTGCTTAATGAGTTTGAGAGCTAAGAATTTGTCCCTTTACAGACAACTCTTACACCACTACAATAGGCACTTTACTGGCTGAAAATCAGTCAATGGCTAGTCAGTTATAAACAGTTATATACATGTAACATGGATATATAGCTATATGGCTACATGCCTACGTATATGAATATTTGTATGGAGAGATCTTTCCTCACCACATCAATTATGAAGCCAGATAAAGTGTGACAAGGAATTCATAATGTTCAGACATTCATTTAAACACATTTTTCATTCCTAAACATTGCCTCAGCTTCCAAACGTAAATAAGGAAACATGAACTATTCATATCATCTCTCCAGATGTTTTGTATTTTGAGACTGCATATCACAGCTGGACCAGTGATCTCTGATTCCTGGGAAACAGAGAAGTCTGTAGCTCAACTTTAACACAGAGGGCTCTCTGGCTGTGAGGTGGAAGCAGGTGGACTCCATGTTCTGCATTTTTTATCCACAGAACAAAATTTTTCATCAAGCAGGAGCTTCAGAGATAAAAATGCCACAGCTATTATTTCTTGAAATGCATTAAAAAAATCTTAAGGAGACAGTTTAGATTTCTGATATTACCTTTTTATATCTTGGGCTAAATACTGATCAAAAATGTATATATAAAAGCCATGAAAATAATATTTGGTTTCTAAGACCTAGATGTAGTCAAGATATTAGTGGGCCTCACAAAATTAGCCTTTGAGGTAAAAAAAAAATGCCAAAACATTAATGACCCATTGAATAAGAATAACTTAATTTTTTGATTAGCAAAGGTTTTAACTTCATGTAAGGAGTTTAAATACTCTTTTGGGAAAAGATGTGCCACTTAAAGTTCTTGGGACAGTGGCTAAGTTCCCAAAGAAACTTTCAAATAAACAAAGATAATCATGAAATTGTCCTCACATAAAATGGTGAAGAATTTAATATTGGGGGTGGGGAGGGATATCTCCTATTCCAGATGATCCAGAAAGACCGGGCACTTGGAGGAAGGGTGAAAGATGGGAGGAAAATCTCATTGGGCCATTCGGTAAAAGAAGGACTAGAAGCATTCTTTTCCCAGTATGACAATGTATCAAAATCTCTGAGATACCTGATCAAAATGCAGGTTTTCAACTTATCCCAGACCTACTGGATCAAAATCTCAAGACATGAAGCTTCTTAATCTTCATTTTCAACGAAATTCACAGGTGATTATTATACATTAAAAAGAAGTTAGAAAACCACTGCAACCAGAAAAACAAAGATATGGGAGGAGCAAGATGGCAGAGGAGAGGAGACCTAAATTTCACCTGATCCCAGGAATTCAGCTAGATAGTTATCAAACCATTCTGAACACCTACTAACCCAACAGGAGATCGAAGAAAAGAATAGCAGCAACTCTGAACAGAAAAGCGACGACTTTCTGGAAGGTAGGACGTCCGGAGAAGTGAATCCGAGGCTATATCCGGGAAGACAGACCTTGGGGAGGAAGCCTCCATCAGCCGCTACCGGCAAGTGATAGAGCAGTGGAGCACAAAATGGGAACTTGTAGAAGTCGGCTCTGCTGAGGGACGTCGCTCCAGTGGCTAAGCAGGGGGTGGAACCCTCATTGGGAAAGTGTGGTCTCAGGACCCTCAGGGTCACAGGAAGACCGGGGTGCCTGAGCGTGGCAGAGCTCCCAGGTATCGGAGCAGGGAAGCTGGCTGCAAAGACAGAGCTGAGGAGTGGGCTCTCAGCTCGGGGTTGCTATAAACCATGATCCGTGGCACAGTCGGGCCACTGCTCTTCCAGCAGGGACCCAGAAAGCAGCAGATCCGGGGAGACTCCCCTTCTTCCCGCGGGGGAGTGGCACAGGAGCGCACCACAGGAATCTGCTGGGTTTGGAGACTCCACACGGGCTCTGGTGCCAGAGATAGAAATGCTTGGTCATAGGCCAGGTGAGCAGAGAGTGCAGCTGGAGACCAGGGAGACAGGAGTGATTGACTGCCTCTCTGGGGGCTCACTGAGGAGTGGAGCCCCGAGCTCTCAGCTCCTCCAGAATGGAGATTGGGAGGCCCCCATTTTCACTCCGATCCTCCAAAGCTGAACGGAAAGCTTGCAGGGAACAAAAGCTCCTGAGAACAAACCCGAGCAGATTACTTAGCTCCGCCTCTGGCAAAAACATTTGAGAACCACCACAACAGGCCACTCCCCCAGCAGATCAGCAAGAACAGCAAGACAAGACCAAGTTTAACAATCAATGAGAACGGCAGAACATCAGCATTAGGGGAATACAGCACATAGAATTCAAGGCATTTTTCCCCCTGATTCTTTAATCTTTCAAAGTTAATTTTTTTTTATTTCTTTTTTCTTTTTCTATTTTTTTTAATTTTTCTTTTTCCCCTTTTCAACGAACATCTTATCAATCCCTTTTTTTTTACAATCTTTTTTATTTTTCATTTTTAGAGTCATATCTATCCCTTCATTGTACTTAACCTTATTTTTGGTATATATATATATATATATAAATTCTTCTCTGTTTAAATTTTGGGATACAGTTTCTTCTAACAGAACAAAATATACCCTAAATCTCTAGTGTATGGCTTTGTTCTAGTCTCCTGCCTGGTCACATTCTCTCCTCTTTTATTTTAATTTCTCTTTCTTTTTTCAACCAACTTCTTATCTTATTAATTCCTTTTATAAAATCTTTTATAATTTTCATCTTTACAGTCATATTCTATCCTTCATCATGTTTACTCTTATTTTTGTACATACATAAGTTTTTCTTTCTTTAAAATTTTGGGAGGCAGTTTCTTCTAACAGGCCAAAATATGCCCAAAATCTAGTGTGTGGCACTGATCTATTCACCAGCCTGATCATATTTGATCATATTCTTTTTTTTTCTTTCTTTTCTTTCTTTCCCTTTCTTTCCCCCCAGTTTCAAGTCTCTTCTGATTTGTTTAGTGTATATTTTTCTGGAGTCATTGTTACCCCTTAGCATTTTTTTTTCTCATTCATCTGTTCTCCTCTGCACAAAACGGCAACACAGAAAACCTCACCTCAAAAAAAAGAACAAGAGGCAATACCTACTGCCAGAGACCTAATCAATACGGACATTAGTAAAATGTCGGAACTAGAGTTCAGAATGACGATTACAAAGATACTAGCTGGGCTTGAAAAAAGCATGGAAGATACTAGAGAAACCCTTTCTGGAGAAATAAAAGAACTAAAATCTAACCAAGTTGAAATCAAAAAGGCTATTAATGAGGTGCAATCAAAAATGGGGGCGCTAACTGCTAGGATAAATGAGGCAGAAGAGAGAATCAGTGATATAGAAGACCAAATGATGGAGAATAAAGAAGCTGAGGAAAAGAGAGATAAACAACTACTGGATGACGAGGGCAGAATTCGAGAGTTAAGTGATACCATAAGATGAAACAATATTAGAATAATTGGGATCCCAGAAGAAGAAGAAAGAGAGAGAGGGGCAAAAGGTATACTGGAGCAAGTTATAGCAGAGAACTTCCCTAATTTAGGGAAAGAAACAGGCATCAAAATCCAGTAGGCACAGAGAACCCCCGTCAAAATCAATAAAAATAGGTCAACACGCTGACATGTAATAGTAAAACTTACAAGTCTCAGAGACAAAGAGAAAATCCTGAAAGCACCTCAGGACAAGAGGTCCGTAACCTACAATGGTAGAAACATTAGATTGGTAACAGATCTATCCACAGAGACCTGGCAGGCCAGAAAAGACTGGCATCATATCTTGAGAGCATTAACGAGAAAAATATGCAGCCAAGAATACTATATCCGGCTAGGCTGTCACTGAAAATAGGAGAGATAAAAAGCTTCCAGGACAAACAAAAACTAAAGGAATTTACAAACACATACCAGCCCTACAAGAAATATTGAAAGGGGTCCTCTAAGCAAAGAGAGAGCCTAAAAGTAACATAGACCAGAAAGGAACACAGGCAATATACAGTAACAGTCACCTTACAGGGAATACAAAGGCACTAAATTCATATCTTCCAAGAGTTACCCTGAATGTAAATAGACTAAATGCCCCAATCTGATACAGGGTATCAGACTGGATAAAAAAAAAGACCATTGATATTCTGTCTGCAAGAGACTCATTTTAGACCCAAAGACATCTCCAGATTGAAAGTGAGGGGGTGGAAAACCATTTACCATGCTAATGGACACCAAAAGAAAACTGGGGTGGCAATTCTTATATCAGACAAATTAAATTTTAAACCAAAGACTGTAATAAGAGATGAGGAAGGACACTATATCCTACTTAAAGGGTCTATCCAAAAAGAAGATCTAACAATTGTAAATATCTATGACCCTAATATGGGAGTAGCCAATTATATAAGGCAATTAATAACAAAAGCAAAGAAACACATCGACAACAATACAGTAATAGTAGGGGACTTTAACACCCCCCGACTGAAATGGACAGATCATCTAAGCAAAAGATCAACCAGGAAATAAAGACTTTAAATGACACACTGGACCAAATGGACTTCACAGACATATTCAGAACATTCCATCCCAAAGCAACGGAATCCACATTCTTCTCTAGTGCCCATGGAACATTCTCCAGAATAGATCATATCTTAGGTCAGAAATCAGGTCTCAACCGGAACCTAAAGATTGGGATCATTCCCTGCATATTTTCAGACCACAATGCTTTGAAACTAGAACTCAATCACAAGAGGAAAGTCAGAAAGAACTCAAATACATGGAGGCTAAAGAGCATCCTACTAAAGAATGAATGGGTCAACCAGGAAATTAAAGAAGAATTTAAAAAATTCATGGAAACAATGAAAATGAAAACACAACTGTTCAAAATCTTTGGGATGCAGCAAAGGTGGCCCTAAGAGGAAAGTATATAACAATACAAGCCTTTCTGAAGAAACAAGAAACATCTCAAATACACAACCTAACCCTACCCCTAAAGGAGCTAAAGAAAAAACAGCAAATAAAGCCTAAACCCAGCAGGAGAAGAGAAATAATAAAGATCAGAGCAGAAATCAATGAAATAGAAACCAAAAGAACAGGAGAACAGATCAACAAAACTTGGAGCTGGTTCTTTGAAAGAATTAACAAGATTGATAACCCCCTGGCCAGACTTATCAAAAAGAAAAGAGAAAGGACCCAAATCAACAAAATCATGAATGAAAGAGGAGAGATCACAACCAACACCAAAGAAACACAAACAATTATAAGAACATATTATGAGCAACTCTATGCCAGCAAATTAGGTAACCTGGAAAAATGGATGCATTCCTAGAGATGTATCAACTACCAAAACTGAACCAGGAAGAAATAGAAAACCTGAACAGACCTATAACCACTAAGGAAATTGAAGCAGTCATCAAAATCTCCCAAGAAACAAAAGCCCAGGGCCAGATGGCTTCCCAGGGTAATTCTACCAAACATTTAAAGAAGAATTAATACCTATTCTTCTGAAACTGTTCCAAAAAATAGAAAGGGAAGGAAAATTTCCAGACTTATTTTATGAGGCCACCATTACCTTGATCCCAAAATCAGATGAAGACCCCATCAAAAAGGAGAACTACAGAGCAATATCCTTGATGAACATGGATGCAAAAATTCTCACCAAAATACTAGCCAATAGGATCCAACAATACATTAAAAGGATTATTCACCATGACCACGTGGGATTTATCCCTGGGCTGCAAGTCTGGTTCAACATCTGCAAATCAATCAATGTGATTCAATACACTAATAAAAGAAAGAACAAGAATTGTACGATTCTCTCAATAGATGCAGAAAAAGCATTTGACAAAGTACAGCATCCTAAGTTTTGCGCAGTGGCAGTATTGTAGCCAATGAGGTTTATCCGAGGCGTGATTTTTGCTAAATGAAAACTTTTCCCAAAGTACTGCATCCTTTCTTGATTAAAACTCTTCAGAGTGCAGGGATAGAGGGTACATACCTCAATATCATAAAATTTATCTATGAAAAACCCACAGCGAATATCATTCTCAATGGGGAAAAACTGAGAGCTTTCCCCCTAAGGTCAGGAACATGGCCAGGACATCCACTATCACCACTGCTATTCAACATAGTATTAGAAGTCCTAGCTACATCAATCAGACAACAAAAAGAAATCAAAGGCATCTGAATGGGCAAAGAAGAAGTCAAACTCTCACTTTTGCAGATGATATGATACTGCATGTAGAAAACCCAAAAGAATCCACCTCAAAACTTCTAGAACTCATACAGGAATTCAGTAAAGTGGCAGGATATAAAATCGGTGCACAGAAATCAGTGGCATTAATATACACCAACAACAAGACAGAAGAGAGAGAAATTAAGGAGTCGATCCCATTTATAATTGCACCCAAAACCATAAGATACCTTGGAATAAATCTAACCAAAGAGGCAAAGGATCTATAAAAATATAGATTACTCTAAAAAATACTCATGAAAGAAATTGAGGAAGACACAAAGAAATGGAAAAATGTTCCATGCTCATGAATTGGAAGAACATATATTGTGAAAATGTCAATGCTACCTAGAGCAATCTATACATTTAATGTAATCCCTATCAAAATACCATCCACTTTTTTCAAAGAAATGGAACAAATAATCCTAAAATTTGTATGGAACCAGAAAAGACCCCAAATAGCCAGAGGAATGTTGAAAAAGAAAAGCAAAGGTGGTGGCATCACAATTCTGGACTTTAAGCTCTATTACAAAGCTGTCATCATCAAGACAGCATGGTACTGGCACAAAAACAGACACATAGATCAATGGAACAGAATAGAGAGCCCAGAAGTGGACCCTCAACTCTATGGTCAACTCATCTTCAACAAAGCAGGAAAGAATGTCCAATGGAAAAAAGACAGTCTCTTCAACAAATGGTGTTGGGAAAATTGGACAGCCACATGCAGAAGAATGAAACTGGACCATTTCCTTACACCACGCAGAAAAATAGACTCAAAATGGATGAAAGACCTAAATGTGAAACAGGAGTCCATCAAAATCCTAAAGGAGAACACAGGCAGCAACCTCTTCGACCTCAGCTGCAGCAACTTCTTCCTAGAAACATCGCCAAAGGCAAGGGAAACAAGGGCAAAAATGAACTATTGGAACTTCATCAAGATAAAAACCTTTTGTACAGCAAAGGAAACAGTCAGCAAAACCAAAAGACAACCGACAGAATGGGAGAAGATATTTGCAAATGACATATCAGATAAAGGGCTAGTATCCAAAATCTATAAAGAACTTATCAAACTCAACACCCAAAGAACAAATAATCCAATCAAGAAATGGGCAGAAGACATGAACAGACATTTTTCCAAAGAAGACATCCAAATGGCCTACAGACACGTGAAAAAGTGCTCAACATCGCTCGGCATCACGGAAATCCAAATCCAAACCACAATGAGATAGCACTTCACACCAGTCAGAATGGCTAAAATTAACAAGTCAGGAAACGACAGATGTTGGCGGGGATGTGGAGAAAGGGGAACCCTCCTACACTGTTGGTGGGAATGCAAGCTGGTGCAGCCACTCTGTAAAACAGTATGGAGGTCCCTCAAAAAGTTGAAAATAAAGCTACTGTATGACCCAGCAATTGTACTATTGGGTATTTACCCCAAAGATACAAATGTAGGGATGCAAAGGGGTACGTGCACCCTGATGTTTACAGCAGCAATGTCCACAATAGCCAAACTGTGGAAAGAGCCAAGATGTCCATCGACAGATGAATGGATAAAGAAGATGTGGTGTATACACATACAATGGAATATTATGCAGCCATAAAAAAAAAGAAATCTTGCTATTTGCAATGACATGGATGGAACTAGAGGGTATTATGCTAAGTGAAATAAGTCAATCAGAGAAAGACAATGTATCATATGATCTCACTGATATGAGGAATTCTTAATCTCAGGAAACAAACTGAGGGTTGCTGGAGTGGTGGGGTTTGGGAGGGATGGGGTGGCTGGGTGATAGACATTGGGGAAGGTATGTGCTATGGTGAGTGCTGTGAATTGTGTAAGACTGATGAATCACAGATCTGTACCTCTGAAACAAATAATACATTATATGTTTAAAAAAAAAAGAGAGAAGATCGTAGGAAGGGAAAAATGAAGAGGGGGGAATCAGAGGGGGAGACGAACCATGAGAGACTATGGACTCTGAGAAACAAACGCAGGGTTCTAGAGGGGAGAAGAGTGGGGGTTGTGTTAGCCTGGTGATGGGTATTAAAGAGGGCACGTATTGAATGGAGCACTGGGTGTTATATGCAAACAATGAATCATGGAACATTACATGAGAAACTAATGATGTAATGTATGGTGATTAACATAACATAATAAAATAAAATTAAAAAGAAAAAAGAAAAACAGAGATACCAGATGGGATTTGGGGGAAAACAAACAGTTACACTGGTACAATGTGAATACATCTTCAGTAAAGATGATTCAAATTATGAAATGCTAGATAGAAAAGGGTTTCTTCTGGAAATCAGTGAAATAATTGAGTTCTGCTAACTAATTTTTATGGTACCAAATAATCAGCCCATATGGCTGAAAGATAATTGTCATGGAATTTACAGGAAAAAATATTTTCATTCATGTTTTGTTTCAGAAAAATTTTCTCTATTATGAATCTATTTTGTTATGAAGAAGAGTCAAGTAAAGAGAATCTCAGTTTTCTTTGCTGATTGAAGATCTTGTACTTTCTCCAAGCCATAATTGTGATCATCATTTTACATCTGCCAATGATAATAAAAGTTGGTATAAATACCATAAAATATTGGGCTAAATGTGTATTATATCTATAGTATTTTCAGAGAGCAAATCGCCTCAGAAGGTTGAGAATAGGTATTATAAATGTTGGGTGATTTGGAGTCTGTATTTTTACAACCACAGATGGTGTGAATGGGGCTGGAATGAGCTTCTGCTAAAATGTCCAAGCCCCAAAGCAGTCAAGTCATAGTACTAGGTGGAAGAAAAGAATATGAGAGCAGAGAGCTCTATCACACGAGGGTAGTGAGCCCAGGTGTGCACTAATTTGGAATATAAATAGATCCTTTGTCCTCAGGGTTGTTCATAGCAGATAGCCAGCACTGCCATGCACTATACCAACTAGCAACTAACTAAAAATGACTCAAAATGTGAACTCAATCAGGTGTGTGAGTGTGTGTGTGTGTGTGTGTGTGTGTGTGTGTGTGTGTGTGTGTTAGCCAAATTCTTGATATTGCTTTGGGAGGAGAACATTTTGGTTAATTGGAGGTGCCAGTCAGTTAATTAGGTGTCATATCATGTATTTTTTCTTCTTGGTTCACATTTTGCTGGGTATCTTTTAGAATACATACTTTAGAATGCAGGATGTGTTCTTTTACTACAGTCAAAAGAAGAGAAATCAAGTCTGAATACAGGATAATAGCAAAAGCAGTTATCACTAAATGAAAAGAATACAAATTTATGGCATCCAATTCTTTCTTTTTGTTTTCAGAGTGAAAACAATATTTCATTGTTTTTCCTCATTACGAAAGGCTATTCTTTTTAAAGAAAAGTCTCAAAATATGGAAGAGTAAAAATTAAAATAATAATTATCACTATAATAAACCTCTTAAGCCTATTATCTTGAAGACAACTATTGTAAACCTTAGCAAATATATTTTCAGTCTTTATGTGCACGCAGTACATATCTTCAACAATCATTTTACTTTTATTATCTATAAAAATGGTATCATAGTTTAGTTTATTAATAAATTACTAATTTTCAACCACCTTTTACCTATAAAACAATTTCATATGGTTCAAGCTATACATCCTATTTTTCAATGTTTATTTTCCCTTTAAAAACATATCATGAATATCTTTCCATAATAAATTACTATAATTTCTGCATAGTTTTCCATTATGTGGCAATTTATTAACTGATCCTCTTTTAATAGACACTTAGATTTTCATTTTTTCCTATTATTAATAGTGCTTCCATAAACTTCTATGGCTAAATCTATCCCACATACTTCCACCTCCCCTGCCAAGGAATACATTCTCATAAGTAGAATTCTTGGATGAAAAGACATGTCCTAGAAATACATTTTTTTAGCCTACTATTTTTCCACAAATGTTCTATGATGTTATTTACTTTCTACGGCTATATCTACACACAAAGACAGGTTTTCTTATTCACTACTTATACTAGCTACTAACATGTTGAACATAATACAGTGTTTTGGTAAAAAGCTTTGAAAATGACTTTTTCTTCAGCTGCTGTGTGTTTCTGTGTGTGGGGAGGATGGGGTGCTGCCAAAATTACAAGCCCTAAATGTATTGGTATCATTGTCTTTCTATTTTCTTGGTTCAAAATTATTAACACTGTGATATTTAGAGATGATGAACAAGGTCTGCACTAATCAGATGAAACCTTCTCTCATTCCTCAAATGAACCCCTCAGGTGAAAACAAGTATTGAATGAGAAGGATTTAAATGATTTCCTGGCTTCTTTTCCACATTGGGCCTGTAGAAACCTCGTCTATAATTGCTTTTTTATTTTCCAGCATTCATGTTTCAGTTGCCCATCCTAAACATCAACCAAATCTTGAGGAGTCTTTCCTCACCTGTCCTTGACTGTTTAGTCAGAAAGCAAAGATAATAAAACTTGCAACATCAATTTGCCAGGCTTCATGTTGAAGGACTGTGGAATTATAAAGTATTGTTATTGGTTGTTTTGAAAATAATAATTGAGTAACTACAGCCATAGCTCATTCAGTGGTTCAAGAAAGCTGGGGCAGCAATTATGAAACTGATGAGGATTTAAGGTAAATACCAAAGAACACAGTCTTCCCAGAAGCTTGCAATGTTAGAATGAATCTGATATTACACTCCTGGCAGTGAGCCAGAACTGGAGATGTCTGAGGGGCTGGAGTCTTTTGACTCCAACAACTCTCTGACTTATGTTCCCAAACCTGGCTTGCGATCTCTCCAGAGTCAATGCCTTGACTTCTGACTGGCCTACCACTTCATACATGTCTCTTTATACTATCATGGAGTCACTTTCTGTATGTCTATCCCCTGTACACTTTGGTGCCATGAAGGTGAAGACAACAATGTGTTTATATCTCCATGCAGCCCAGTGGTTGAAACTCTGGAGGCCCTAATGAATGGACGAAAAAAGCAATGATTTTAAAAAACACAATTCTTTGTCAATTTTAGTTAAAGATTGGGTCAATAGGAGTAGTCCCTATGTCCCCAAATTAGGGACCAAAAGTAGGAGTGTCAAAGACCCCTGAAAAAATAACCCTACAATTTTATTAATTCAATCATTTTTATAGATGTAAATAATGTTTGAAGTAAGCATGAAAAGCAGCATTTAATGGGAAAGAAGATACTGAATTATGACCAACCCCCTCCCCAAATTATTGGAAGGCAGGGAGTTAAGGGAAGAGATAAGATGGAACAGAATGGATAAAAGGACTGGAAGAAAAACTGCCACCAGGAAACCAGCTCCCTTCCTTCCCACCAAATAGTGGTCATTTACTACATGAAAAAAACAAGCCATTTACTTCCTTCTGACTCATACATTATATCTCAGAGAAGCTCAGTTTTGATTTTAGCTTTCTTGATGATCAGTTCATGTGTGAGATGCAGCGGAAGTAATCAGAGAAATCCAATATCCAAGTACCTGGCTCAGCTGCACTACAGGCACTCTAAGAAACAGAGTTAGAGGTCAAAAAGTCTAGATGGTTCCTTCAAAACACAGGTATGCCCATAGGCTCCCCATCAAAAGTCTTGATGAATGAAAATGCCCAAAGCTGCCATCCAGAGGGTGTATGCTCATGGTGCAAAAGCCACAGTGGCTTGTATACAGTTTTCTCTGATACTCTTTTCCTGACTCCAGGTCCTTGCACCTGCTGTTCTATCTGACTACAATGTCCCTATACTCTCATACACTTAGCTCTTCTCATTCAGCTCAAATGTGACATTCTCAGAGTCATCCTCCCCAAACATTCTAATGTTTAAACTGCTTCTCCCCTAACCAGTTTTCTCAATAGTCACACTCTCTTTTTATTTTCTTCACGGTACATGACAATATCAGAAACTATGTTATTTGTATATTTCTTTATGATCTGTCATTCCCCCCTAGAATATGAGGTCTAGGAGAATGGCGATTCTGTCTTAGTCACCGTTGTATCAATGTTGGTGCATGGTGGTCATCCAATACATATTTGTTGAAAGAAAGAAAGGAAGAAAGAAAGGAAAGGAAAGAAAAGAAAAGAAAAAAGAAAAGAAAAGAAAAAGAAAAAAAGGAAGGAAGGAAGGAAAGAAGGAAGGGGTTGAGGGGAGGGAGGGAGGAAGGAAGGGAGAGAAAGAAAAAGAGAAAGAAAGAAAGAGAGAGAGGGTTGTTTGAGAATCTCAGGTATGGTTTTTTTGCCAAGAGTAGGACCACCCTTTACATCAGGCTTGTTTAATCTTAGCATGTTATTACTTAAGTGAATTTTGTTTAAACAAGGTAGGACAGGCCATGTGGAATGAGCAAGCTCTTCTTAGGAATTCAAGAAACTGGAAATAGCAAAAGAGGAACACATTTCCTAGATAAGGGAAATGAGAAAGAAGGTGGCATAGGAGCAAAAGCAAGTGTCCTGTCTGGGTTGTAGGTAATACTAATTACATCCCAGGTATAAGAAGAGCATGCAGTTGAAACGTCAAGCCAGTATGTTGTTGGAGGCCCTTCAAGTGTCACAGAAGACGTAAGAGCCCGAAAGTAGTCCAAGAGGAGGTCATAATTCTATCTCAGTTTTACAGGCTTGTAAAGTAAATGTCTAGCTAAAAGCAGCTTTTGCACAAGAACACAAAGATTCTGTGTTTCTAGAGTCTGAGTAATGTTTTGTTAATTTTGAGTAGTTTAGTGTCAAGACAGAGAAGCACAATAGATTAACAGCTGAAAATGGTGGGTGGAGGAGCACATCAAGCTAGAGCATGAAGCTGAATCATGTTTAGCCAGGGTAAGAGGATTTATGCATGTTTCCAAGTTCCCAAGATTGACATTCCTCTCAGAAGTTTCTTGGGTTTCTCTTGTTTCTCAATATTGCAATTATTAAAAAGAAAAAGCCACATGAGGGTTATTTTGACTGTCACTCAAACAATTAAATATCCTAATTCCAGACTGGTTTATATTCTGAAACTTGTTCACAGAAAACTCCTTCAAACATCAATAGATGTTAGTCACCAAAGGCCTGATTAATGAAAGGAGAGCCGTAGCATTGGCTGAGAGAGAATGTTGTTCTGCAATTAGGGCACAAATGATCTTTCACTCTTCTGGCTGTAGATTATTTACTTTGGCCAAATTGAGAATAACCTGATATATGACAAGATTTATGAAACTTGAACAAAACTTCCAAAGCATACACATGAGCGTTGCTGACCAGATGGAATTTCTCAGTATAGTCTGCATGGAAACAAAGCCACACGTTTCCACAGTGCAACCAAAGAGTCATGTTAAAATTTTGTTATAAGCGCAAGCTTTTCTCATGTTAGCCCCCTCTTAAATCACTTTCTGTTAATGCTTGTTATTAGCAAGGATCACTGTTTACTTTGGATAGTATGAATGTGTAGACCAAAACAGTGGCTCTGCTCACACATGCCCATATATGTATGCATATAGACAAGACATGCACATATATATGCATATATATGTATACAAATATATGCTTATGAATATATGCATACGTGCATAATAAATACAAAGTAAAGTTGACAAGTAGAAAGTTTGGCCACACCAGCTCTTGGCAGTACATAAATAATCACAGTTTGGCTTTTTATTTTTAAAAAAATTTTTTTAAAGATTTTATTTATTTATTTGACAGAGGGAGAGATAGTGAGAGCAGGAGCACAAGCAGGGAGAGTGGGAGAGGGAGAAGCAAGCTCCCCAGTGAGCAAGGAGCCCAATGTGGGGCTCGATCCCAGGGCCCTGGGATCATGACTTGAGCTGAAGGTAGACACTTAACGAATGAGCCACCCAGGAGCCCAAAGTTTGGCTTTTTAAATTAAATTGGTTTTCACACTAAAATTAGAGAGCTGATTTTGTCTTTGGAAATTGAACCATTTTGTACAATATGTCCTTTAGTGTTAAAATTCTGAGTTTCTTCCAACTATTTTTATATACATCTAAGTTCTTGCATTTTTTTGTTGTGTTGTGGGAACTGACCTAATTTTTAATTCATGGAGATGTGCAGTCCCTATGTTTATGTATGTACATTTTAGCTGCTTGAAAACAGAAAACTAAAAACATCATAGTTTTTAGTCTAAGTATCTTTTAGGAACACATAGAATGTTAGTTAAGTATAGTGTCACGTTTCATGTTAACTGCTATATTTTATTTAAAAATAAAGTAATAGATCACTGTTTGTTACCATTATCCATTACACATAGGGCAAACACGTCATTGTCATTTTAAATGTAAAATTATTATTTACTGAGATATCTTGTTCTCATTCATACCAATCAATACTCATTGAAAAAAAAACTGTTAGTTTTTGGGGCACTTGGGTGGCTCAGTTGGTTAAGTGTCCGCCTTTGGCTTAGGTCATGATCCCAGGGTCCTGGGATCGAGCCCCGCATTGGGCTCCCTGCTCAGTGGGGAGTCTGCTTCTCTCTCTGACCCTCTCCCCTCTCATGCTCTCTCTGACTCTCTCTCTCTCAAATAAATAAATAAAATCTTAAAAAAGAAGAACATAGGCAAGAGAAGAAAAATATTAAATCTAGACTTATGTTCTCAGTGATTGTGTATTATTTTTACATACAGGGTAAACATTAGGATTGCTGACAAGAGTAATATTTCAGGTTTGAGCTGAGCATTCCACCAAACAATTGATTTGTTTTATGAATTAAAAAGGACCTCTCCATTCAGTATGGGAAGACATTATGGAATAAGTAAGAACAGGGAGTCATTTACATGGCTCTGAAATTTTTATTCAAGCTAGAAAATTCTAGTTAAGAGTTTTAATCTTGGTTTTCATTCTTTTTTATGGCTGAATAATATTCCATTGCATACACACTGCTTTTTTTTTATTATGTTGAGTTAGCCAACATATAGTACGTCATAAGTTTTTGTTGTAGTGTTCAACGATTCATTAGTTGCATATGACACCCTGTTCTTTTTAAATGTATGTGTTCATTTGAGGGTTGTTTGAAGGGAGAAAATTAATATTTACCTTACCGTCTATCTTGTACCAGTGGTTATTTAGGAAGTTATATACTATCTCTCTCTCTTAACCCCCACAAAAACTCTATGCAGTTATTATATCATTTTCATTGATGATAAAATTAAGGCTTAGAAAAGTTAAATAAATCATCTAAAGTCATGCATTTAGAATGTGGCATAACCAGAATCCAAATCTCTAATTAAGAAAAAAACATCAGCCTTAAAATCTTAGAATAGATTGTAACTACTCTATGACTTCTACAGATCTCTTTACAATATCAAGGGTAATCGTAAAATATACAATTTCTGATAAAGAGAATGCTTTTGACATTATCACTTCTTTATTTACTGACCTTAGCACTTTTACATTTACTACGAGGTTTGCAAGCCCATAGGGAGTGAAATGATGCAGTGGTGAAATTAATCAATAAAGTGTTGAATCAGGCATGACCTCTAGGGCAAAGAAGCTGCTACAAGTCTAAAGTATAACACGCTCCAGCAAAAACAAGAGCCATAGAAAGGCTCCTGTAGTGCTTCACGGCCACGCCTGCCCCAAGACTGATGGAGGAAGCAGCATGAGCAAGGGGAGAAACAAAGGTGGAGCCTCTGGGGCCAGTGCTCTTATGAGAGACCAGCCTCTTGTTCTGGCTTAGACCTTGGACCACCAACTGACAATACCAAGGCCTGGGCTTCATTCAGTAGGTTCCCTTTTCAGGGGAAGCAGTTTCATAGAGTGTTTAGAGATGAGGTCTCTGGAACCAGATTGCTTGGATCGGAATTTCAACTGGTCACTTATTATCTATCTGCATGGTCTTTACAAGTAATTTTAATGAATGCCTAGTTTCCTCATCTGTGAAATGGGTATGATGCAATGAAGTAATGTATACGGAATATGAAGAATTAAATGTGCCTGGCACATAAGAAAATCCCATATTGATACATATTCTTATTATTAAAAACCCTTTCCATTGCCTCTAAGACCAGCACATTTGCTCCTTTTTTGATGGCAAGTTTATCTTTTGAAGGTAAAACAAAAAACAAAAACACAAAACACCAAAAAATCCTTCCTCCTTCTCCATGGCCCTGCACTTCAACAATATTATTCTTGCTTAGTCAAACCTACTACACCTTTAAGAAGAAAGAAGGGATAGGTCAGGTTGATTTGCATCAGGATCTAGTTAGGTAATTGCATCAATGTGTTTACCTTTTAATTCTAACTTCAGTGATAAGGTCAAAAATGGTCATTCATATGCACAACCTTGACAAAGCAGAACTTAAATGCTCTCTCCAAGAAGCTAAGCAAGTTTCTGATTATCAAGGCAAGCTGTGTTACAATAAAATCATTCTCATGGAACAAGAAAGAAAATAAAACAGCTCAAAAAACTCAACAAATAATAAAATAAAATAGGCATTCATATATAATATACACACATGGATATTAAGGAGAATCTATGACACACTTGATCTAAGTCTTTAGGATAGGATTAAAATATTACTCTTGTTGGCATTTAGGTATTATTACATGTGGCAAGAAAAGATTCAAGAATTTGGTATGAAAAATACCCAGGTGTTAATGTGCTGGTTCAGTCAAGCATGCCCTAGAGACCTGGAACCCCCCCACTCCCCCCCAGGGATGCAATAGTGTTCTGGTCTAGTGGGTACTGTCATCAATGTGACCTTTACAGAGGTGGCCTGAATAAGTTATCACCATAAAGCGCTTGGAATGAAAAGCACCACATCAGGACTTACTGTGCTTTGCATTTTTTATGACTCAAATATTTTACAAGAGATGAGCAGCTCCTAAAGATATTACAAAAGTGGTTTATAAATAGGAAGTAGCTCTACTTGCAATTCATTGGTTTCTGAAAAGTTGTAATTGCTACATGAATATTTTTACAACGTAAATGTTAATTGAAACATTCACTAAATAACAGAAAAATGGCAGACCTATAAATAACAATGCTACTTAAGGAGTGGAAAGGCTTATTTTTAGAAAATGTGAAGGTATGGTTTTTGTTTCCTTCCTACAAAAAGACTAATAAAAATAAAACCCTCTATGGGATTAGACTACCATCCACTTATGGTGTATCTCTTCATGTGTTGCCAAACCAGCAATCATCATTGATGCCTCCATCTTGGTGTGGGGCATCCCAACATGTCTGCCATTTTATTTCTACCTATTGAAAAAAAGGCCAGCTATCTATATGCAGCTGTTTTTATCAGCCATAAAAGATAATTTTGCTGCATTAACTCCTTAAGTTTGATAGATCCAGCAAGGCTTTGATGGTATAATGTCTTAATTTTTCATTCTAATAATAACTGCCTGCCATTTGAAATGAACAGTATCAAAACCAAACATTTCTGTGCTATATATAACATGATCAATGACCAATGAACATACTGCTTAGGAGGCCCTGGGCAGGGAAGTCCTGGCCCCCTTTCTAGTTCACGCAAAGGCAGTAAAAACATGAACACCAGGGAAAGAGCTGATGGTAAAGGAGCTTGAGGGAAAGTGACCCAGCTGTCCTCTACTCTTAAATCTATAACCGGCCATAGGTCTGATTCAGAATGAGGCATGTTTTAGGATCTTTACATAGTACTATGGTTGTTTCTCAATGACTATCTTCTTCAGCTTTGAACAGCTCCCTAGAAACCTCTCATCTATATCTTTCCTTCTTTTTCTTTTCTCTCTCTCCCTTCTACCATTATGTGCATAGAAAGTTAGTAATTCAATTATTCATTTGTTTGTATAGATTTTTTGGTTGACAACTTAGATGTTTTTCGTTTTAAATGTCAGAACATATCTTGATACATTTAAGTGAAAATAAGGTCATGCAAGTTTGTGCCAACAAGCTACTCAGGCTTTATGTAGTTATTGATTTATCCACCTAATGAAACTGAGTATCAGCAAATTGTTTTTTATTTTTTATAAAGGAGATCACTTTCTGGAAGGAAAATTTAGTGAATTCAAGTGTAAATTTCCTATTTTGGGAATGTGGTGGATTTATTTTCATCAGTAAGTCAACATTTTCATCTACTATTATCTTTCCCATATATGCCCCCCTTTTTTTTTGCAAAATGATTATAACCTTTCAACCAAAAATTGCAAAAACATTTTAAACTGTCTTCTCCTTCATTAAATCATTACTCAATGATTGTTTTTTTCTACTTTGTATGCTTTTCTATATTTTCTAAGTTTTTTAGTCTATCTCCTTAACCACTCAGCCATGTTTCCAAGTTTTCTAAATAGAATATCTTTTACATCTAAAATTAGAGGAACACCTACATATATAATTTTTAAAAATACCTTTCAAATTGTTTCACAATTTCATGCTATGCCTGTGGAAATTTACAAAACTTCACCACTGCTGATAAATGAACTATGTGAAACCCCATTCAAGGAGTACTAACATAGGCAGAGAATAAAGGATCATTTTTAGATTTTATTTTTTTATTTGAGAAAGAGAGAGAGAGAGAGAGCAAGTGAGGACATGAGCAGGAGGAAGGACAGAGGGAGAGGGAGAGAGAGAATTTCAAGCAAACTCTGTGCTGAGCCCGAGTGGAACTCAGTCTAAAGACCCTGAGATCATGACCTGAGCCAAAAAAAATCATGAGTCAGATGCTTAACTGACTGAGCCACCCAGGTGCCCTAAGGATCATTTTTAGGTCAACTGGTGTTTTTTAAAAAATACCCATATCACAGTGGAGGAAATAGGGGGTTTGGGATGATTTTGAAAAGCTTATACCTTTTTTCATCTAATAAGTACTACTCTTGACCAAATGTCACAATACTATTGAAAATATTGCCTGGGTGAGGATTCCAAACACAATTTCTTTTCTGTGCCTAAAAACAAAACAAAACAAAACAAAAAAAACTTCTTTTCAAAATAATTTCAAATTCACAGAAAAATTAGAATAGTGCACAGAACTTCTGAATATTCTTACCCAGATTCACCAAGTTTTAACACTTTGCCACAGTGCTTTATCATTTTCTCTGTAGATATTTTGTATTTCCCCCCAAACTATATGGGAATAGCTGCATACATTATGCTCTTTAACCCTTAATGTTTGGGTATTGATTTCCTAAAAGCAAGTGTTTGAATTCAGAAAATTGCTGATATAATGCTGTTATCTAACACACAGCCCATATTTCAATTTCTTTGATTGTTCCAATAATGTCCTTTATAAGACTGTTTTCCAGTACAGGATGCAAGCCAGGATCTCTTTAGTATCCTTTAGTCTGGAACAGTTTATCAGACTTTCTCTGTCTTTCTTGGGTTTGACATGCCACAATACTGAAAAAATACAGGCCAACTGTTTTACGAAAAATCTCACTATTTGTTTTTTTGTTTGTTTGTTTTTCTGATGTTTCCTTAGGTTCAGGTTATCCATTTTGGCTAGAATACTACATAAGCAAAGTTTCCCTCCAGAATATTACATCAGAAGGGCTAGGATGCCCTTTATTAGTGACACTGATTTCAATTCCTTGGTTGAGTTACCACTGCAGCAAACACCCCTACTACCAAGAGTTCAAGATTTGTCTGCAGTGTCTTTTTTCTTCCTTTTCCTTCTCCTGCTTATCCTCCTCCTCCGTCCCACCCCCTCTTCTTCTTCCTCTTCTTTTTAAAACTAACAGTATATAGTCAATATACTGCATTTGAAAGTCACTTGAATTGTTTTTTCCCCTCAATTCTAAACATTTTGTTTGAAATAAGTTATTTCTCCTTGCTTTTAGTTTTAGAGTCCCCCCATCCTTGTTAGTTTAATTTTATTTTTTGAATATGCAGAATATTTATGATTCCTTGAGGCACTTGTGTGGCATAGTCAGTTAAGCATCCAACTCTTGATTTTGGCTGAGGTCGTGATCTCAGGGTTGTGAGATCAAGTCCCATGTCAGGCTCCACACTCAGCACGGAGTCTGCCTAAGACTTTCTCTCCCTCTCCCTCTGTCCCTCCTCCCCGTGCTCGCTCGCTCTCAAATAAATAAATCTTTTTTTTTTTAAAAAAAAGTATTTATGATTCCAAAAGTCAAAATTATACAAAACACTATACACAGAGAAAATTACTCTCTTCCTTATAACTCCCCTGCCCCCATTAAGAGTCAGTCCCATAAGTTTCTGGTTTATCCTTTCCTTTGTTTCTTTTTACAAAAATAAGCATATTTTCTTATTTCTCCTTTCTTGCATGCAGGGTAGCATGCTATAAAGACTCTCTCACACTTTGCTTTTCTCCCCTTAACAATATATATTGGAAATTAATCTCTATCAGTTCATAAAGATCTTCCTCATTCTTTTTTATAGTTGCACAGTGTTCCACTGTGTGTACGCACTAAAGTTTATTCAATCAGTATTCTTTGTTTTGGCAATTTAGAATTGCCAGTAGTTTGTAATTATAAGTGATGCTTGTTAGAGGTACATCTTCAGGCTAAATTCCTAGAAGTGGTATTTCTGGGCCAAATGCATTTATAATTTTGTTAAATACTGTCAAATTCTCCTTCAAAAGGGTTGTTCCATTTTACATTGCCACCAGTAATGAATGAGAAAACCTGTTTTCCAACAGCCTCTCCAACAGTATATTGTCAATCTTTCGAAATTTTTCCTATCTAACTAGTGAGAGATAGTATTGAGTGCAGGGTTGAATTTATGAACAACATTCCTTTATGAATGAAGCTGAACATCTTTTAATAGATTTGAGGGCCATTTTAATATTGTTTTTAAAATTATCTGTTTAGGGGCACCTGGGTGGCTCAGTCATTAAGCATCTGTCTTTGGCTCAGGTCATGGTCCTAGGATCCTGGGATCGAGCCCCGCATCAGGCTCCTTGCTCAGCGGAAAGCCTGCTTCTCCCTCTCCCACTCCTCCTGCTTGTGTTCCCTCTCTCGCTGTCTCTCTGTCTCTCTCCATCAAAATAAATAAATACAATGTTAATAAATAAATTAATAAATAATCATCCGTTAGATGCTTTGCTCATTTTGAAGTTTGTGCCTTTTTTCCTTCAATCTTTAAAGGTTCTTTGTAGAATAAAACATTATCCCTTTAAATAAGACATATTGTGCAAGTATTATTTCTGAATTTGTCGTGTCTTTAGAAAAATGCATGCAAATGCTTTAGTTATTTTATGTAGTAAAATGTATAAAGCTTTTATTGTTTCTGAATTTTGAGTCATAGTTCTAAAGCTTTCCCCTACACCTTTGCTACACTTTATTCTTGTATCTGTACAATTTCATTTTTACATTTAAAAATTTAATCCATTTGAAGTTGGTTATTTTGTATAGTTTGAGGAATAGGTTTACTTTTAATTAAAAAAAAGTTAGCATTGGAACTAGACAGTCACTAAAGGCTTAGAAAAATTATGGGATATTCGGGCTTAGTCCCTTTTTGCTGAGTAGTTCCTTGTTAACTTCCTCCTGTTAAAAAATCTCTCTATGGGTTATCTTTGATAAACTCTATTTTCCATGGAAACCACAGATTTCATTTAGCTTTTCAAATTTACTTGCATGGAGGTATGCTAAGTAATTTCTTCAGGTTTTTAAATATTTCCTCAGAATCAATAGTTATTTGTTCCTTGCCATTTCTTATTTTGTATATTTGTGCATTCTCTTATTTCTTAATTAAACAGTGCCTGTGTGTTTATTTTTTTCAAAGAAACAGAACTTTGGTATATTAAATTGACCTACTGTTCTACTATGTTCTACCTCACTAATTGCTGTTTTTTTTTTTATTGATTCTTTCCTTGTGCTTCTTTTGTGTTCACTTTGT
Organism: Eumetopias jubatus; assembly: GCF_037043125.1. Lineage (NCBI taxonomy): Eukaryota > Metazoa > Chordata > Mammalia > Carnivora > Otariidae > Eumetopias > Eumetopias jubatus. The sequence continues at coordinate 55,249,958 of NW_028274815.1, read as the reverse complement.
TTTTCTTTCTTTAGATATCTGAGTTGGAAATCGAATTCATTTACTTTTACTATGTTATTGATATTGATATATGTTTTAAACTGTGAAGCTTTCTGATTGCTACTTTAAATGAGTAACATAAATTCAAGTATATATCATTCATTATAATTATTTTTCAGAAATATTTTAATTCTCTTTGCATTTCCTCTTTTGGCTAAGAGTAAAGATATTTTTTAACATTTCCAAGTAGAACAAGCTTTCAGTTATTTTTTTTTAATTTTAGCTTTATTCTATTGTAATCAGAGAATGTTGCCTTTAATATTTAAGTGCTCTATAACTTATGCAATTGTCTCAGTAACTTACTATATGATCAATTTTTCTGAATATTCTCTGTGAATTTGACAAGAAGGTACATTCTTTATTATTGGAGTGTTGCATTTGATATGTCTCTGTAAGATCTTATTACTGATTATGTTGTTTAATTCTGCTATATCCTTGTTTATTTTTTAATTCAGTTGACCTGTTTCATACTAAGTATGGAGTGTTAAAACATTTTATTATCAATGTTTCTTTTTGTTTGATTCAAAGACAGTCATAACTTAAATCTACATTATAAAGTACAACTTTACAAATACAGATATATCTTGCTTAATGCTTTTTGGCCTGAATTCTCTTTGTCTGATGTCAGGATTGCAAGTCCTGCTTTTGTATTATTTCCCTTTGCCTGTTACATATATATATATATATATATATATATATATATATATATATATATATTTGCCTTTCTGAATCATTGTTTTAGTATGTGTCAGCATAGAGTTCGGTTTTGCTGTATGAACTAATGTGAATGTCTTTTTCTTTTAATGGGTTAACTCAGCTCATTCTATTTCTTTATATCACTTTTATGTTTCATTTAAACTGTCATAATATTTTGTGTCATAATTTCTGTGCATATTATGTTATTTTTAATGTTTTTTTCTCTATGCAGTAGGACTTTTTGCTTTTTTTTCTTTTTTCTTTCTTTTGTTATCAAGAAAGGTTTGCATAATTAGCAATACTATATTGTACATTTGGAAGTTGCAGATGTTAACCAAATTTACTGTGGTGATCATTTCACAATATATACATATATCAAATAATTATGTTGTACACCTAAAACTGATACAATGTTATATGTGAATTACATCTTAAGTAAAAATAAATAAATAGTTTTTATTTTTGTTTTGGTGGTTACCTTTATAGTTGTGCCTTTTACAGTGCCTTTAAACCCCCTCTTTCCTTAACCTTTTTTTCTAAATGGTTTGTCAGTTTTAAATTGTTTTGACTCATTTATTTTCTCTATAGTAGACTGAATAATCTTTGTCCACTTTGTTCTTTCTCTTTCTTTTTCTTCACATTTTAAAAGTGGTATTCTTTCTATTTTTCAGCATATAGCATTAACATGCCATTATCCCACCCATTTTCTCACTTTCATTTTATGGTTACATCTATAATGATATATATTAAATACTCACCATTAGTTCTTTTACCTAAGTTTGCCCAGTCATCTCTTGGCCAGATAAAGATCTGTCTTTAACAGATTCGTTAGGAAGGGTTTATGAATAAACTATTCCCTGAGTTCTTGCATGTTTAAAACTATTTTTCTATAACACTTGATACTTGAAAGTGAGCTTGGTGATATATAAAATCCTTGAGTTAAATTTTCTTTACTTGAGTTTCTTAAATGCTGTTCTATTGCTGCTCTACTTTGTATGTTACTCTTGAGTAATCTGAACCAGCCCAAATTTTTAGCCTTTTAAATAATTTTTAATTTTCCTGAAGCCCCCAAGGATGTTTATTTTTCTTCTTCCAGGTCTCATTTATACACATTTTATTCTTTTTGTCTTCCATTTCAACGAATTTTTCTATGACCGTTTTTACTTCTTTATTTCATTTTCATTCTCTTTGTAGTTTTCCTGCATTTTTCAATGTGCCTTATGAAATTTTTATTTGAACCTATTCACCATTGGCCACCTTGTAATTTATTCTTTATTTTTCAATTTCTGAGATAATTTTCTTTAATTTCTTTCCTGAGTTCTATCAATTCTTATTGCATTTATTGTCATTCTGCTATTGTCCAGTTCTGTTCTTAATATTTGAATTTCTGATTATAGGTGTGATATGTGTATATTACAAAAAGAACATGCATTGGGAATATTACATTAGAGCAAGTCACTCCTGCTTCATGATTTTAGAGGGTGAAATTTTTATCATCTGAAATATTGCAAATCTTATTTTCTGTTTTTCTTCTTAAAGTAGTTTTCCATAAGATTGGTTCCTATGTCTAGGTAGTTAAACAGGGGTCCTCATTCAAAAGCTCCCTCTTCTGTCAGTATAATAAAATGCAATTTTTTAAATGGGTGATTTTGTTGGTTGGGTAGAAGGGAGAGGTTGTTGTACCTTAAAGTTCTGTCTTTTCATCAGGGTCCTTAACTTTTATCCTACTTTGTTTTTTATCTTCAACTACTACATTTCCAAGGGTCACACCCTTTCTCTATTCTATGCAAAGTTCCTAATATTGTCAATTTCCTAGTAATAATGCAGGGGTCCTGGGCCCTGTGTGGTTTTATTTGTGCTTCTGTTGATCTTATGAGTTTTTAGAGGATATACACAGTATAGATTCAGGCAGCCCACCATTTCTTCTAAGACAAACTTTTGATTTGAATTGGATATTCTGAGTAGAATGTGCTTTTAAATATGGCATTTGATGTAAAAAGTAAATTTCTTTACTCTTTTTTATTCAGTTGAGCCTCCTAGTACTGTTCTCCACTGGCACATAATCAAATATTTTGAAAGAGGCTTCATATTAATTTTTGCATAATCATTCTTCTCTCCAAATGTAAGTGTTTCTTTTTCGAATGGGACACATATTTCCTGACCCAGTTTGCCAAGGAAGATTATCCAATGGCTTGTGCAATGTCTGCATATTTCTTACTAGAAGAGGGCCTTAGGAAGTTTCATATTTTCTATTTTTAAAAAATTTTATTCTATCACTTTTCCTCTCCCCTGAATAAAATTAGAATCAGTATTAGAACCACAGACGGTCCCCAAATTATGAAGGTGCAAAAGCAATATGCATTGAGTGGAAACCATACTTTGAATTTTGAATTTTGATCTTTTCCTGGGCTAGTGACACATAATATTCTCTCATGATGCTGGGCAGTGGCAATGAACTGCAGCTCTTAGTCAGCCACACTATACACTTATAACCACTCTATACCCACACAACCATTCTACTTTTTCATTTTTACTACAGTACTCAATAAATTACATGAGGTATTTGACACTTTACCATCAAAGAGGCTTTGTGTTGCTTTGTTTGTTTCAAGTTTTTATTTAAATTCCAGTTAGTTAACACATAGTCTAACATTAGTTCCAGGAGTAGAATTTAGTGATTCATCACTTACATGTAACACCCAGTGCTCATCACAACCAGTGCCTTCCTTAATGCCCATCACCCATTTAGCCCTTCCCTCCAACCACCTCCCCTCCAACAAGTCTTAGCTTGTTCTTTATAGTTAAGAGTGTGTTTTATGGTTCACCTCTCTTTTATCCCCCCATGTTCATCTGTTTTGTTTCTTAAATTCCATATATGAGTAAAATCATACAGTATTTGCCTTTCTGTGACTGACTTATTTCGTTTAGCATAATACTCTCTAGCTCTATCCATGTTGTTGCAAATGGCAAGATTTCATTCTTTTTGATGGCTGAGTAATATTCCATTGTATATATATAACATATCTTCTTTATCTATTCATCTGTTGATGTATCTTCGGGCTCTTTCCATAATTTGGCTATTGTTGATAATATTGCTATAAACATTGGGATGCATGTGTCCCCGTGAATCAGTATTTTTGTATCCTTTGGGAAAATACCTAGCAGTGCCATTGATGGATCATAGGGTAGTTCTACTTTAAACTTTTTGAGGAACCTCCATACTGTTTTCCAGAGTGGCTGCACCAGTTTGCATTCCCACCAACAGTGTAAGAGGGTTCCCCTTTATTCAGATCTTTGCCAGTATCTGTTGTTTCCTGTGTTGTTAATTTTAGCCATTCTGACACGTATGAGGTGGTATCTCATTGTAGTTTTGATTTTTATTTCCCTGATGAGTGATGTTGAGCATCTTTTAATGTGTTTGTTAAATAAGTAGGCTTTGTGTTAAATGGTTTTGCCCAATTATAGGCTAATGTAAGTGCTCTGAACATGTTTGAAGTAGGCTGGGCTAAGCTATGATGTTTAATAGGTTACATGTATTAAATACATTTTCAACTTATATTTTCAACTTATGAAGGGTTTATTGGAATGTAACCCCACTGTAATTCAAGGAACATCTGTACAGAAAATGTAAAATGCTGGGGCTCATATAAAACTAACATGAATGTGATGTTTTGTGCAACTCATTGAACATGATCATTTGAAGGTAAATAAATCCCTTGCTCATTGTTCACACTGCCAAAAATCTAAGCATAAGTCTATGCTATTTGATAAGAATGACCAGGAGCCATAGGAATAGCAAGAACTAATAAGAAATACACACAAAATAACATATATTAAATTCAGAAAATAAAATTGAAGTAACATCACAAGGGGAGTTCATACTGACAAATCTCAGAAAATTTAGAGGTGTTTCTTTTTTTTCAAGTTTTATATTATCTTCTGTCAAACATGTTTGAAACTTTAGGATTTTTGAATAGCAGGTCATTTTGTAGACTTTAGGAGCACATTTTCACCCATTTTGAAGATACTGGTCAAATTGGTTAGATTTTGCCAAATATTTATTGTGTAGAGAGTGGTGATGATAAATCAACATTATGTGCAAGCCTTTTGTGACTGAATGGTCAATTCAGCTGAACAAAAATTCAAAAATAAAATAAATTACTGAACTGTTAAATAGGAATCTAAATAACATGACATAGTATCAGTAAATGTCTAAAAGACAGTTTGCTCATTTATGTTATAAAGTTTAAAACTTCACCTAATCTCTAGAAAGGCTTATCTTAGCAATATATTGAGCAATAGGAATTTTGCATATGAAGACATGCTAGCACTAAAGAAGTTGATAAGGTAAAAGATCCCTGAATTGAAAAAGGAATGATGTGTTTTGACATTATAATATCTATATCTCTAAAAGAAAGAAAGGTATGAGCAACTTACTCTAGTACCCACTGAATTCAGAGTCATCTCCTTTATTTTACTCAGCTACCAAAAGCTTGCATTTGTTCACAGATACTTATAGGTCCTATGGTGCCAAATAAAGTAAAATCACAGTAAACCCAAGGTGGAGTACTTTGGTCATTAGGAATTCAAGTGAATTGTGTTGCTGTTGTTGTTGTTGTTGCTGTTTTTAATTCAGAGTAATCACTTTCTGTTTCAGTATTATTGCTGAAATTCTTTTTGAAAATAAATCAGCCTAATGTCTCCATTTAATGAGAGAATATAAATAAATGTGTACCAAATAATAGGATATGTACTGAAATTATTTCTTTATAAAAAAGTGATCTTAGGACCTAGAACAATACACGTAATGAAGTCTTCAATAAATATGTTGAGAAAATGAATTGTTAGATATTGCTTATCCATATAAATTGAATACAAAAATAGTCAATTACGATTCTTGTTAGTAAAGTTCTGGTTAAAGTTATACTAAGGTAATTGGTTCTAAACCCTCCTTACAAAAGAGAGAATATTTTTATAACATCCCACTTAGGATCACAATGCCTGCCAATTCATTAAGATGTCTATGAAATAGGGATTTCTATGAGAATTTTAGGATTCACTAACAATCTCCAATTCTAAGAATAATTAATCTTATTACGAATGATAACCAAACGCACACACAAACTGCCTGAATTAATAACAAGCCGGGCATGAGGTGTGTTTTAATAAGGTATATGGTAGGCCCAGGGTTAGCTGACAGAATCCTGAAAAGAAACAGATTTGTTCCTATTGAAATGATATAATCCTTGCATAAAAGATGGATGCAAGCGGACTCCTCCTTGCTAATAATGAGTAGCATTCCAAAGCTGCTCATAGGTCATTGTTTTATATTGCACTTGAATGACTACCTTTGGGAAATCCCAAATGATTTCAATTAAAGTGGCCATTATGGAAGTCAATAATTACGGTAGTATTTGAGAGGCAATGCTTTTGTAATATGATATAAATGAAGAAAAGATATCATCAAAGCCTTAGGGACTTTGAGAGTGACAGGAAATATGCAACAATATTAATAAGTGTACATGGGAGAACACATTTGAAACATGGTTGTATTCATTGTGGCCTCATCAAAAGTCCCTTAACTTGATGATCCTGGAATATGTGTGAATATAGTGTCTGAAGCTAAGCAGTGTGTGAGAAAAAAGTAGTACCACTGGACAAAAGTTTTGTACATGAAGGAAATTAAATAATGATAATCCCATTGGAGCAGAAAGTAATGTAGCAGAATTTGCTGAGATATTCCTAGAAAGAAATCAGGTGTTCATCTTCTGATAGTTGAATACAGTCCTCTCATTGACCTGAACAGCGTCCTTGTACTAGATTTCAGCAATTCCTTTAATGGATTAAGTACTAACTTCCCACTTCCTGTCCAGCTCTGTTTTTTCAGCTCACAAAATGTATCTGTTTATTGCTCATAAGAGATTATTGATAGTATCCCAAATGTTACTACTGAATTACATAGTACTGGCTTAATATGCTACCATAGTTCTTTTTCTTTCCACTTTCTGCATTACATGGGACATGGCATAATTCTGCCAAAGTCTGCACAGTTAGCTATAATATTTTTTATTACTTTACAAAGAAAATTGCTCTTTTTTTCCCCCAAGAATCTAGACTATAGCTAACAGGTTCAACTCCTGCATCAGAAGAGTAAGTTCTTCATGACAATTGACCCATGTCTTTGCTCCTTCTCTGGAATCATGAAAGAGGTTTTATGAGAATTGTCCAAAACTTTTCATTCAGTCTTCTCAATTAATTGATACTGGAGGGCCCTTGCTTTCTTGTAACGTCTAGATAAGAACCAGGTTCTATTTAAAACCTGAGCCAGTAGGAGATATTAAAACTTTTATGATTTCATTATCTTTCTGATCATAAATGTAATTCAAAGTCATTACAAGACATTTTGGAAAATGAAAATATGAACACTAAAATTACCCATCAACAATACAAAATGTTTCCATGCTTTTCATTATACACTTAATGGTGATCAACCTTCTGAAATCCAAACCAAGACTTAGTCTACAATGGTTTGGGCTTTTTTTGACCACTCTATCAAGATACTGATGACCATATTCAAAACAAATTTATGCCTCTGGAGTATGACAACAAAAATTTCTGACTCAGTTTGGTTAGCCTCTTAGAGGCACGGTTTCATATTAGGTTGATTATCTAACACACATGGACTCGATATCCCCTGGATGACCCACAAACTTACTGTGTATACACTGATGTTACAGAGGTAATATAAGTATCTTATGATACCATCCTCTTTAAGAAGTTCTAGAACAGAGTTTTCTTTATTACTGAGGAGAGATGACACTGTATTCCTATGTAATATCTTGGCCTGTTTTATAGCCTAGCCTCACACTACCAATTTATTCAGAGAAGCTGCACCAACACATTCCAAGTGTAAGCAGTTTGAAGAATGTTTGTCCTGAATCAAGCTCGTAGAGCACATCACCATGCTATTGAAAACCAAATAGATATCCTCTATCTAGTCCAGTGTTCTAAGATTGCTATAGTCACTGAAATTGAACACCTAGCACTACCCAGGATGCTCACATTATCTCAGTGCATGCTTTTCAACACCTATGACGTCCTCAACAACTATGGTACTCAATGACTACTGCCTCCGACTATAACCTGCATTAGTACTTCTTTTAACCTTGATTGTGTCACAGCTATTTATAAATAAGAGTTGGTTAAGCGACTGCCTTCGGCTCGGGTCATGGTCCCAGAGTCCTGGGATCGAGTCCCACATTGGGCTCCCGACTCGGCAGGGAGCCTGCTTCTCCCTCTGACCCTCTCCCCTCTCATACTGTTTCTCTCTCTCTCAATCTCTCTCTCAAAAAAAAAAAAAGATATCAAGGTCCCAGGTCCCACAAGGTCTGTGTTTCACAGGGACAATTTTGCCTAACAACCACAGGAGGCACTGATCTTCCTTATTATTCAGCATAGAGTTCTTCTATAAAAAACCTGTTATGCCCCAAGGCAGTAATCAGTGGTGATGGTTTTTATTATCAGTGAAGTATGTGGACTTTTATTTTCAGTGAAGTATGTGGACACTACTTTGGTGTGCATGTAAATAATTATCTAAAGCAGAGGTCCTCAGAGTACTTTTAATGCTAAAGCCCTTTCTTTATTCAAGCAAAATATTATGTGGAATTACTCTGGTTGAAATAGGAATGGAAGATCCGGAGCACTTCTTTTTGATTATTCTCTTTCCTATCCCAGCCTACCCCTTACTACAGTATTCCCTGAAGTACCTCTGAGAAACTTCAGATCTGGTCTAGAATTTCTCAAGGTCTAGTTGACTGTCCTGACTCACTTCACAGGTGAATTCTCATGAAATATTTACTATTTACAAGTAATGCCTCCTCAGGTGGAAGAGCAAATCTGATTAGATTCATCTGTCTATCCTGGAAAAGTAATGGTTGATACCTAAGAGCCATTTGCTCCACTGTTGTTCCCACCCATGTTTTTAAATCTCAGATTTTGCTTTGCTAGTAGTATTCTGTCCCCACTTCATTCACAACATACACCCAGAATCAGGATGTGATTCTAATCTCTATTAAAAACCAGTTTCCTGGGGTGCTTGGGTGGCTCAGTTGGTTAAGCAATTGCCTTCAGCTCAGGTCATGATCTCAGGGTCCTGGGATCAAGCCCAGCATCGGGCTCCTTGCTGAGCGGGAAGCCTGCTTCTCCCTCTCCCACTCCCCCTGCTTGTGTTCCCTCTCTCGCTGTCTCTCTGTCAAATAAATAAATAAAAATCTTTAAAAATAAAAACAAAACAGTTTCCTCATCACATTAACCTGACTTGAATTGGACTAGACTTCTGGTGGCACCAAAGCAGAACTTAATACATGGTAGATTTGGAGAGATTTTACCCTGAGCTCAACTAAAACATGAGTAATACATTTAAGTCAATACAGAGTAGTGAAATCTGGACACAAACAGTGCAAGAACAAAAGAAAGTTATTAGGAAAAATTTTCATGAAGTATTTGAAGTCAGTTCCATGGTATCTAATCAAGATTTTTAACTTTTTTTTTAAAGATTTTATTTATTTATTTGACAGAGAGAGACACAGTGAGAGAAGGAACACAAGGGGGAACGGGAGAGGGAGAAGCAGGCTTCCCACTGAGTGGGGAGCCCGATGTAGGGCTCGATCCCAGGACCCTGGGATCATGACCTGAGCCGAAGGCAGACGCTTAACGACTGAGCCACCCAGGCGCCCTTCTTTTAATTTCAGTCCCTATTGAACCACAATTTTCAGAACATCTTCTTGGTGCCACTTCATCGACTTTTGATATCAGTTGTCGCTCTTTTTTTCGGAATGTTGCTACTTAGTCACACATTGTATCTGCTGACCACTCCCCTTTTTTCTAGGACTCACTACATTCCCCATCTCTACCTAGCCACCACATTGAGCCACCCCAAGCATTCAAATTACATCCTGTGATTAGTGATTAGAAAAGTAGTTCAGATTTCTACAAAACCAGTGCCTCTCATTGCAAACATATTGGTAATCCATCAACAAATGATATGAGAAAAAAATTATTCTTTGTCTAAGTATACTTTGAAATTAGTTTCAGTATACTTCTGAAAACAGAAGGCATAGAACACTGTGGGAATATAAAAGAGGAAGGGGGAAATTCTACATAGAGATAATTTAGAAAATCCCCATAAGTATATTTATAAGAATGTCAAAGATATAGATATACATATATACACAAAATAAACATATATGCATATACATATATAAAGAATGCCCATATATGTATAAATAACGTGTTTCTAGGAATATATACACAAAGTTCCTGATCCTAACCATACCCCTACATAGTTTTTTCATGTTCAACTGCATTTTTCCCATATTAATTTCACTTAGGTATAGCAATGCTGTAATGTAAAGGAAAGAAACTAAGTATAAATAATAATGCCAAACTCTACTGCCCACAAAATGGACATAAAATCAAACACAATGAATGTGTATAAAAGCTCCAAAGTGGTCTTTTATCTTTAAATATTGAAGAAATAGTAAGAGTAAAATAGGCATATTTCTAAATAGGACCTTGAGATATTTCTAAAGATGCATCTTTCCTTCCAAACTGCATGATCCAGACAAGTGGGAGCTTGTTTCTCAGTCATTGTACTTAAAACCATTTTTTTTTTAACATAGGAATTCTTTGTGAGGAAGACTACATTTTGTCATTCTTGGGTCTTAATCTGAGCATTTGGTGTTTCACACAACATCTTTTCTCTACAAAGAACACATCCATCCTTATTTAAAAAATCACACAGAAGTCATAAACACACGGAAGTCATAAACACATACAAGGGTCATTAAATGGTTTCCTTGCTATTCAGTTCTTAAACATTCCAACTGCCTAAGGAGCCCTCATTTCTCTTAATGTGATAGATTGCAATGCTGGATATACTGGCCCTCTTGAGTTGCTGAATAAAGCCATGAGTATCATGCATCTCAGTTTCCAAGTCCGCAAACCCCTTTTTGTTTTGTTTGTGTGGGTTCACACCCCCTTAGCTGCACTTAAAAAAAATCAAAGTAAAACAATTGAAACCATGAAGTCATGAAAACATCACTTCTAACTAAGTTATTATACATCAATTTAGACTTGTTAAAAAAGATGGGCTTTTGGTTTACAACAGTTAGGAAATCTGTGAAAAAGCACTGGCTTTTTCTTTTCGTCTTCTTTTTTTTGCTTTGTATCTTTTTCTTTTTTTGCTTTGTATTATAGGCCAAATATAACCCAGAGCACCCTAAATGTCATTATAGTAGCCAAAATTCTCATAATACTAAACGATTCAGTTTCTCTTTTTTGGTTGGTTATTTTCAATTGTACTCCTAAGAGCAACATCATCTACTCCGGAAAATTCCATACTTTTAAAAGAATAACATCACAAAATATCATGTTATGTCTCTCTTCCAAGAATTTTGACTCACAGTATTTATTCAACAAATGTTTCTTGAGCACCTATGAGGTGCCTACTATTATGTTAGGCAGTGGAGATAGGGGGATGAGCAGGGCACCAACCTGCCTTCCAGAAACTTACAGTCAGCTGGTAAACAGACATGCGCAAGGCAGAGTTACAGTACAAAGCAAACAGAATGTATAGGAGACACTGGGGATAGGAAGGAGGGAAGTTCTAAACAAATCTGAAGTTTTATAGCATTCTGGTAGTAGACAGTTAAGAAGAGGCGATTACTCTCAAAACAGACTCTCTCAATTTTAGGTTTGAATTTTGACGCTGATATTTAACAGAATCATAACATGAGTTAGTTACTTATTCTCAGCCTCTAAGGATGAAGTCCTTTAATAGTAAAAAGGCACTGATAATGGTGTCTTTCTCAGGCAGTTATTGTTAGGATAAAATGACAAAATCCGGGGCGCCTGGGTGGCTCAGTTGGTTAAGCGACTGCCTTCAGCTCAGGTCATGATCCTGGAGTCCCAGGATCGAGTCCCACATCGGGCTTCCTGCTCAGCAGGGAGTCTGCTTCTCCCTCTGACCCTCTTCCCTCTCGTGCTTTTTATCTCTCATTCTCTCTCTGAAATAAATAAATAAAAATCTTTAAAAAAAATGACAAAATCCAAGATATAAAGTGTCTGGGGTATAGTAAATTCTCAATAAATGTTAGTACAAACCTGAAAAGATAATTAGTTCACCAGACAACAGAAGTGACGGTTATCAAATGGTGCTTTCTTAGAATCTTTCCCTGAAATCTTTTTTCCATAATCTATCTGTGGAACTTAAGTCAATAATAGATTTTAATGGAGCCAATATTTCCAAAGGCTCTCGTTTCTGTCTGTTCACAAATAGCTTGAGTAGATGCTGAAGGCAGGTTGCTGCTGGGGTGGGGATATTTCACCAAGTTATTGACAATAACTTTTGGAAAATTATGAACAAAGCTACATAAGAAGAATTAAAACAATGATTTGGGGAACAAAACTAGAAATAAATGTGTCAAGATGATCTGGTTTTCAGATGAATGGATAAAGAAGATGTGGTATATATACACAATGAAATATTATGCAGCCATCAAAAAGAATAAGATCTTGCCATTTGCAACGACGTGGATGGAACTGGAGGGTGTTAGGCTGAGTGAAATAAGTCAATCAGAGAAAGACATGTGTCATATGACCTCACTGATATGAGGAATTCTTAATCTCAGGAAACAAACTGAGAGTTGCTGGAGTAGGGGTGAGGTGGGAGGGATGGGGTGGCTGGGTGATAGACGTTGGGTAGGGTATGTGCTATGGTGAGCACTGTCTGTGAATTGTGCAAGACGGTTGAATCACAGATCTGTACCTCTGAAACAAATAATGCAATATATGTTAAGAAAAAAAATGAAGAAGGTAGCAGGAGGGGAAGAATGAAGGGGGGTAAATCGGAGGGGGAGACAAACCATGAGAGATGATGGACTCTGAAAAACAACCTGAGGGTTCTAGAGGGGAGGGGGGTGGGGGGATGGGTTAGCCTGGTGATGGGTATTAAAGATGGCACGTTCTGCATGGAGCACTGGGTGTTATGCACAAACAATGAATCATGGAACACTATATTAAAAACTAATGATGTAATGTATGGTGATTAACATAACAAAAAAATAAAAAAATACATGCAAAGGTAGAAATGTTAAAAGATGAAAAAAAAAGATGATCTGGTTTTATATCGTGTGTCAACATGGTAGAAATATCTATTAAAAAGAAAATATAGCCTTTTTTGAAGAGAGAGCTGCAATATGATTTCAAAACCCTTATGAAAACTTACATTTTTTGACCCAGTAATTTCTCTTTGCAATCTATTTTAAGCAAACAACTCAAAATGTAGAAAAGGACTTAGGTGAAAAGATGTTCATCACAGCATCATTTATAATGGAAAAAGTGTTACCAGTGTAACAACGTCAATCGTGGTCTAAGAGGTTTTTAATTACATAGGAAAATGCTCACAATAAAATGCAAAATGAAGAAAGCACAATAATATGTCAACTACATAAAAAATTCATAAAAGAGAGACTGGAAGGAAATAAATCAAAATAGTAACAATGACTTCCCCTGCCTGGTGGGAGGAAAGGTCATCTTTCCGTATTATTTTTTTCTTTCTTGTACTTTCAACATTGCTATAACATACATTGCTTTTAGAATTAGGCAAATAAATAATTAAAAGTGCAAACAAGGGGGAAAATGCAATGTAGTTGTATGAAATTCTTCAGTGGAGGATTTTTCAAGGAAAGAATGTTAGGTGAGGTTTCTTTCTGGCCATTCATCTCTATCCATCAAACTGTCATTTGTGGCCTTATACATCTTTTCTTTGCTCTGAGTCATGTAAAATCATTTGCTGTCCTGACAATACATCCACTGTGTGGTGCCATCTTTTTTACATTTACTCATATCCAGGGCTGCCCTGGGAAGCTCTGAAAAATCTGTCCCCTGGGCACAGAATGCCTTTTCCAGCAGAGACTTGAGATAGGAACCAATCATTGGCCAGCGTCTTTACTGGGAAAATGATGCTCCTTTTCTTTGTAGCTGTGAATAAACGCTTGCTCAATTTGATGGCCAAAAATTATTCTTGTATTTCCTTTTTCTTCTTTCTGTCATAGTTAATAGAGAAGTCTTTTCTTTGGCCATGTTTGGATTTTATGCATAAATGCATAGATGGTAAAATTCAGCCTTAGGCCTTCAGGAAACTCCATATGTCAGCTTTCTGTTTCAATCCTATACATATTTCAGGTAAATGTGTTGTCAAACTGTATGGGGCCTGAAGAATGATCACTGGATTGTTCGGTTTTCCTTTGTTTTCTTTTCTTTTTATGCTAATAAACCTGCACTGTCAACTATTATAGTCACAAAGTAAAGTGAGATGGTAAAAGTAATTAAAAATGTAAAACCAAAGTATAACTGAGGTTGCAAAGTAGAGAACACAGTTCATAACTTCAAGGTGCTTGTAGTCTATAGCTGCACTAATATGGTAGCCACAGGCAACACGTGGCTACTGAGCATTTGAAGTGCAGCCACTATAAATTGAGATGTGCTGTAAGTGTAAAATACACACCAGATTTCAAAGACCAAAAAAAAAGAAAGAAAGAAAGAAAGAAAGAAAGAAAGAAAGAAAGAAAGGAAAAGAATGTGAAATATCTCAATAATTTTGCTTATAAATAATGCATTAAAATGCCATGTTTTAGATATATTAGATTAAATAAAATATACTATTAAGATTAGTTTCACATTTTGCTTTTTTAAATGTGGCTCTAGAACATTTTAAATTACATATGTTGATTGCATTTGTAACTCATATTATATTTCTACATAAATTTTCATTCACATGAAAATTAAATGACCAGACAGAATAAATAACAATATTAAAAATCAAATCTGAAAAAAATGTTAAAAGGCATATACAAAGGCTAATTTACAGATTAGTTAATAGGACTATAAATACTGTTAGTTCAGAAGGAAAAGAGATGGCCACACACAAGGTGAGGACAGGCCTTGGAAAATATGTCCAGAAATTCACCATGGTCCTTCAACTTAATGGCCCAATCGGTTCTGGTGCTTGTTTGATCTTGGTTCCTCCAGTTATATTTTAGTCTAATTCCTAACTTTTAAACAGTAATTCAATGTCTTGAACTTCTATTCTACACTATGATGCTGTCTGTCTGACTCACTTCTAAATTGAAGTGCATATATAAAAAAAATTGAATCACTTCAATGATTTTAAATCACTCTTCAATGTGCAAAGCAATTTAAAATTACTGGAGTGCTTCCAATTTTTATTAGTCCTTGAATTTGGAAGTGATCTAGGCTTTTCTGGGCATGTGCAATGCACTGTGACTTAAAATTATTGAGCTCTCATGCCCCCCCAACTCCTTATTTTTAAGAAGCTGATTCTACTTTGCAATGGAAACCATCAGGAATGTATGGCATGGAAATGGTATGGATAACAAAAAACACAGGGGGAAAATAGCTTCCATTTAATAATGAGAACTATACTTTGTAATTAGATAGTGTCTTGCCCAAGGATCTCTAAGTGCTTCATAAACATTAGCTCATTCATCATGAAGACATCTTACAGGGGGGCATATTTCCAGTGTGGGAGGGCAGACGTAGGGATGGGTAAAGCCATTTAGATTGGCTTCAAACACTGAAGTGGGTAATTTGAATTATGTGAGAGCTCTGCCTGGGACATTTATTTTTGGTGCTGCTGTTTTTTTTTTTTTTTCTTTTTGCAGGGAGAAGGAGGTAATGTTACACTGTCTGATCCATTTGCAAAAGTCATAAAAAAATTAACTTGGCAATTGCGAATCTACTAAATAAATTGCTTATCCCAAATAAGCTCCAGGAGTAAACATAAAGTGATTGGTTTTCTAATTTAATTATTTGAGCTAAACTTGGGGAGAAAATATATAAACCTCTCCACCATTTTCTTTCAAGTTAATTTTTTTTCTCTTTAGCACATACTCAATCCACTGAACCTAAAACATTTACCTGTAGGATGACTGAGCTGAGAATTTTCAAATCACAGACTTTCCCTCTGCTCTTGTAATATGAGGAGTTTTCATCAATGTAGGGGTCTAGTAAAACCTTCACTGTAGAAGTGGCTGAATTCAGGACCAAGAATAAGAAATTCTGTTTTTAAATTTAGATTAAGAAACAGTCATCTGTTTGTTCTTTACTGTTATGCAACAGATTACTGAGACTCACTACGATATGAGCTTCTTGCGCTCAGCACTGAAAATAATAGTGAATCTAAAGAAATGGAAGTTGTAATCAATCGGGCTTATTTGGAAGGGAAAATTTCAAGTGGGCTGAGTATATAACACACTTGAAATCTGAGTAATAGTCCCTATAAAACATTATGCACTATGATAAAAAGGCTCACTCTCCTAACAGGATCTAGTCCACTAGTAATACGTCTGACACAATAATAATAAGACTTATCCAGTAGCAGTGACTGAGTCCTTGACAAAGGCCATTTGTTCCCTATCTGTTATAGACAAACAAACAACCATGACAACAAGTAGTGAGAAAGAGAGAAAAGACATGCTTACGGTTTCACTCTTACAAAAGGCTAAAAGAAATCAAAAATAGGTCAAATGAAGTGACTTCCATAGAAATGACAGAATAATTGCCCACAACTTCTTCTCTTGGACCACCAGGAAAACATACAAAAATCATGTTTATGAGTATAAAGTATAAGTTTCAACGTAGGCAAAGAATCTCTGCTCATCCTTCTAAATTTACAGAGGCAAGGTCTTGTGGAAATCCAGGGCCATACCTCTCTCACCCAATTCAATAATATCTCAGCAAAGGTGATCTTAAAGCAAAACCTAACATGAAATATGAGTGTGTTGTTGTTGGAGTTTTTTAAAATCCCATTTTGAACAGTATGACCTATAGGCGGAAATAGAATTTACAGTAATGCCGAGGATTAAAAGGAATGAGCCTCTTGTTTAGAAAATTAGCTAATCAATATGCCAAGTTTATTTTTAAAAATGCTTTAATTTTTTAAAATACAGCATGTCCGCTCCAGCTTCCTGTATTTGACTCTGATAATAAAACTTTCAGTATGACTAATGCAGTTTAGCTAAACAAATTAGAGAACTGCACGGTTTATGCTGAGGAGAAAGTTTCCATTAGCCATTGTGATGCTCTCTGCCAGGTCAGCGAGTAATGACTGTGCAACAGGCCAGGCAAGTGAGGCTAACAGTCCCTGACGGAGAGACAGGAAGCAGTGGGTGAGAAGGAGAGGGAGGGCCATGGTTTCTCCAAAGGGAGGCTTTGGGAAGAGAGAAGAGAGGAACAGGGATAAGCACCCCTTCTGTTTTGTTGGTTGCAAAGGTCCTCCCATGTTTTGTTAGTGGGACACAAGTTGAATGTCAAATGGAACCAGGGGAAACAACTGAGGGAGCCCAGGAAGAACTCTCTTGACTGACTTCTCCATTCTCCCTTTTGATCTCTGTAGGCCCCAGCCTACATGTTATGGAGTATGTTGTGAATTGAACTGTGTAAACCCTCCCCCCACAAATGGTGTTGAACTCCTAACCCCTCCTGTCTCCGAATATGAACTTAAAGTTGACCCTTGAACAACACAGGGGTTAGGGACACAAAACCCCCTATGATACAGTCAACAATCCACGTATAATTTTGACACTCCCCCCAAACTTAACTACTAATAATTAACTGGAAGCCTCACCAATAACATAAACAGTCAATTGACATGTATTTTGTATGTTATGTGTATTATAGACTATACGCTTACAATAAAGCAAGCTAGAGAAAAGAAAATGTTATTATTAAGACAGTCATAAGGGAGAGAAAATACATTTACAGTACTGTACTGTATTTATTGAAAAAACTCTGTGTATAAGCAGACCCATGCAGTTCAAACCTGTGTTGTACACGGGTCATCTGTATTTGGAAGTAAAGTTATTGCAGATGTAATTAGTTAAGATAAGGTCATACTGGAGTAGGGTGGGTCCTTAATCTAATATGATTGGTGTCCTTATAAGGAGAGGAAAGAGGATATAAATACAGACACAGGGATGATCATGTGAAAGCAGAGGCAGAGATTGGAATGATGTATCTACAAGACAAGAAAGGCCAAGAATTGCTGGCCACCACAAAAAGCTACAAAGAGATAAGGAAGGAGTCTACCTATAGACTTTGGAGGGAACAGGGATTTGCTAACACCTTGATTTTGGACTTATAGCCTCCAGCACTGTAAGCAAAGTTATTCCTTCTGTATCAAGCCACTCGGTGTGTAGCAGTTTGTTATAGTGGCCCTAAAAAACTAAAATACCCTAATACAGGTCATGAGGAGTTACAGAATTTCTGGAAGTTGACTGGTGTCAGAGAGGCTGAGTATGAGTAGCTGTGACTGAGCTAGGAAAGAGACTTGAGTTTTAGTTATGAGTTTGCCAATAACTAGCTCTCTGACCCTAGTTCAACCAGTTCCCTTCCCCAGCTTCTGTAAAATGTCATTTCTATTGTCCCTTTCAGTCCTCTTGTTTTATGGCTCTGTGAGTTACTAACTGCAATAGAACACATGTGGGGACAGGCAAGGCTGGGAGTGGGGGAAATTAGGTCAAGGTCTTCTTATCTCCATGTCAAGTGGGCAGATTAGAAATAGGAGGGGAGAGGAAGTTTGATGTGGCTGCTAATTTCATCTCTATCTCGCTCGTGAGATCTATGAATGATGTCCACTCTTCCACATCAGCCCATGTCACTGAGCACATGGTCCGTATTCAATAAATGCTCATTGATAAACAACTCAGAACAGTCTTGCATTCATTTTCTCAGTGTCTCTGAAATGTTTTCCACAGAAAAGGGAGAAAATCTCAACTAAAGGATGTAAAGGTATTCTTCTGAAGTCCACCAGAAAAATAGTGACTACAAAGATTAAAAACATAATCATAGGGAAGAACTGCAGGAACCTGGGCATATCACACAAAGAGATTTTCATTACCCTTATTCACAGACTTCAATTTAGTTCTTTAAAGAGAATTGTGTCTGTTTGACATAATGTTCTGGTATGAAGCCATATCACTCATAGCAAGTCACATTTTTTCAGATGATTTTCTTTTTTAAATTTTATTATGTTATGTTAGTCACCATACATTACATCATTAGTTTTTGATGTCGTGTTCCATGATTCATTGTTTGTGTATAACACCCAGTGCTCCATGCAGAACGTGCCTTCTTTAATACCCATCATCAGGCTAACCCATCCCCCCACCTGCCCTCTAGAACCCTCAGTTTGTTTCTCAGAGTCCATAGTCACATTTTGATTACAAAAATCTTGGGTCCCTCAGTAGGTCTAATGGTTCTCAAGCTTAATCTTGCCTTAACAAGTTCATTTTTAGCACAATCATAATATGTTCATTTTGTAAACTTTTCCAGTTTCCCATTATCGAGTGTGTGCTAGTCCCCAAAGCCATTTTGTCAAGATTCTGTATCCTTCTTCAATATGAAGCTAGAAAAGAAGGTGTCTCTGCTCTCCTTCCACCCTCACACATTTAGATAGAGATTCACAATGTGTCCCAGTTTCTTGGGATGGAAAACTGGTAAGACCTTGCATCCCTTTGCTGAGTCAGGATGAGTCAAAGCTCATCAGTTCAGCACACTACATTTTGGAAAGGGAAGACTAAGCTTAAAGGTACACTTTCTGGTTCAGAGTTTTGGATGTTGTTTCAAAGTCTGAGATCGTGGCTATCCTGATAGCTTCATGGAGCTGTAGATATGTTGAGATATAATTTGGCCAAGAAAATGGAGAGTTAGGAAGTTCCAGAAACTGTGCCAGTCTGCCAACAAGTCCAGCTCATCTCCTTGTTGACAAGTGCGACTTAAAGGGAAAGTAAAGTTCAGCTGTTTTAGCTTCACTTTACAGAGGAGGAAATACAGGTTCAGAGAAGTTATTACTTGCTCAAGAACACACACTTATTAATTGATTAACTTTGAACTGTTCTCCATATTTTTGATTGTTACAATCTTTTTTCCACCTTAATATTTTAGAAATATTTGAGATCCTGTTCATTATAAACTTGAAACAATTTTTCCCAAATATATAAAAGTGAGACATATAACAGAATTTGTTTAACTTCTTGCTGAATAAATGAATAGAAGAATAAATAACTGAGGTAGAGAAAGGTAACTTTTCCTACTAACTGCAAATTCATTACTAGCTACAACTTGTTATATTTCTAATATTTCTACTCATTCATTCTTACATTTGACCCTTTCTTACATATCATCTCATTGCACTGTAATTTCATCCCCTCAGATCATTACATTTCAATGAAATAGTCTATCTCTGTAATTTAAATTGCCATTTTATGAAATGGAAATAAGATTTTATTTTTGCTATTCTTCAAATAGCGCCCAAGGCCCTAAATTAATTTATCATCTTCTTTGGAGGTACCTGGCATTGTTTTTGTACTTAATACATTATTATAGCATTCATTCTAAAAATGGTAATGATAAATCACATCTGCTTAAGTTCTTCCTTCCCACCTCTACTAGGAGAAATGTGCATTTTTTTCTGTTTGGAATTCTGATGCTGTAAGATGCTATAATACTCCATACTTCAATAAGGAAAAAAAAAAATCAGGTGGAAGTAAGTGTTAACACTGATGGATCTTCAAAAGTTATGGTTGAGTGTGGTTAACAACTATACTGTTCATTTTATTTGGGTTTTAAGAAATAAACCAACTATTGATTTTTTTTCCTACCTATGTAATATAAACTGTCTACATTATTCAAATTTTTCTAGAATATGGAAAAATATCATAGTCTTAAAAACAATAAAGAAACTATCTTTAGTAGCTGTGATTTATTTATTTGGGTGAGTTTGTTTAAGTGAGAATATTTACACTAAAGGAAAAGTTTTCATCACTATCTTTCACTTACCAAAATCTATAGCCATTGCTGGCTACTGAGCACGTTATACAATTAAGCACCAATACAGTTCTCCAAAGGTTCTAATGTCATTTGTAAAAGTTCCTAGAGAGGCAGAGGCAGCAAATAAACTCTTGAAATAAGGAACTCTTAAAGGAAAACTCATAAAACAATAAAACAACCTAACCACCCCCACAGAAACAATTACGAAGGGAAAAACATTTTTTTATGAAATTGAAAAAAATACACTGTTTTAGGGTTGACATTTTAGTACATAAAGTAACTAAAAGAATTATTAAAAATTATTAAAGAAAACTTTTTCATGTGTCTGTTGGCCATTTGGATGTCTTCTTTGCAGAAATGTCTGTTCATGTCTTCTGCCCATTTATTGATTGGATTATTTGTTCTTTGGGTTTTGAGTTTGATAAGTTCTTTATAGATTTTGGATACTAGCCCTTTATCTGATATGTCACTTGCAAATATCTTCTCCCATTCTGTCGGTTGTCTTTTGGTTTTGTGGACTGTTTCCTTTGCTGTGCAAAAGCTCTTTATCTTGATGAAGTCCCAATAGTTCATTTTTGCCCTTGCTTCCCTTGCTTTTGGCGATGTTTCTAGGAAAAAGTTGTTGTGGCTAAGGTCAAAGAGGTTGCTGCCTGTGTTCTTCTCAAGGATTTTGATGGATTCCTGTCTCACATTTAGGTCTTTCAACTATTTTGAGTCTATTTTTGTGTGTAAGGTGTAAGGAAATGGTCCAGTTTCATTCTTCTGCATGTAGTTGTCCAATTTTCCCAACACCATTTGTTGAAAAGACTGTCTTTTTTCCATTAGACATTCTTTCCTGTCCACAATAGCCAAGCTACGGAAAGAGCCTAGATGTCCATCAACAGATGAATGGATAAAGAAGATGTGGTATACACACACATGCACACACACACACACACACACACACTGGAATATTATGCAGCCATCACAAAATGAAATCTTGCCGTTTGCAAAGATGTGAATGGAACTAGAGGGTATTATGCTAAGGGAAATGTCAATCAAAGAAAAGACAATTATCATATGATGTCACTGATATGAGGAATTTGAAAAACAAGACAGAGAACGTAGGAGAAGGGAGGGAAAAATGAAAGAGGACGAAACCAGAGAGGGAGACAAACAATAAGAGACTCAATCTCAGGAAACAAACTGAGGGTTGCTGGAGTGGAGGGAGGTGGGAGGGATGGGGTGGCTGGGTGATGGACACTGGGGAGGGTATGTGCTATGGTGAGCGCTGTGAATTGTGTAAGACTGATGAATCACAGACCGGCACCCCTGAAACAAATAATACATTGTATGTTAATTAAAAAATAATAAAAAATAAATTAAAAATTAACAAAATTATTAAAGAAGACAATTTAGATGATATAAACAAATTTTGTTTAATACTTCATGAAGCACCATCTCCAGAAAACTGCAAAATGTGACAGAAGGTATAAAGAAAAATTTTATAGGATAGAATAAAGAACAAGGAAGAGAAACAGAAAATGTCTGAATGGCTGGGGCTACAGAGTCAACCTTGTTTGGTGCAAGAAGGAACAAGGAAGTATTACAGAGTCCAGGGTTGGTGTGGCATTTGGGACTGGCTGACTGGATACACTGTGTTTCTGATCAAGCAGAGCATTGGCAAAAACACAAAATGAAACTAAATGTTGTTTTGCCAACAAAGCACCCTGGGCAGAGGTGGCTCCAGTTAGAATCTAGAAATTTTTTTCAACAGTATAAATGATATGTGTTTGCAATATCTCATAATATTAATAATGTTGACTCTAAAGAAAGGTCTGCTAATATATTTGGTGTGTAAAGTTTGAAGGTAACTTATAAACTAAACAAATGTTTGAAAATATGCTTGCACTAAAAAATAGCATAACTAACAAGCAATCCGTATAAGAATAGAGATCTAAAGAAACTATAGTAGGGGTGCCTGGGTGGCCCACTTGGTTAAGCAGCCAACTCCTGTTCTGTTTTGTTTTTAAAGATTTTATTTGTTTATTTGAGAGAGAACTCACATGAGAGAGAGAGAGAGAGAGAGAGAGAGAGAGAAACGAGTGGGGTGAGGGGTAGAGGAAGAAGCAGACTCCCCCTTAAGCAGGGAACCCGATGCAGGGCTCGATCCCAGGACTCTGGGATCATGACCTGAGCCAAAGGCAGATGCTTAACGAATGAGCCACCCATGCATCCCAAGCAGCCAACTCTTGATTGCAGCTCAGGTCATGATCTCTGGGTTCTGGGAATCAAGTCCTGCGTAGGCCACCCTGCTCTGCAGGGAGTCTGCTTGAGGATTCTCTTTCCCACTCCTTCTGCCCCTCCCCCTGCTCGCACACACATGCACACTTTCTCTCTCTCAAATAAAACTTAAAAAGAAAGAAAGAAAGAAACTGTAGTAAAACTTTACGAAACAGAATAGGTCTAGTTGCTCTAATCAGCATGTGGAAAAATTTTATCCCTCTAACCTTCTAACCAGAGTCAAGTAATACAAGGACTTGGCCATTGTCCATAGAGTTGTTGGTGCATAAATATCCAGTCTAGAATACTCAGGAACTCAAGTTCATCAAATAATATTCACATTTATCTTGCACTCGATTCTTGAAGTGAACCATGAGTTCTCTCAGAGAGAATACACTTCACATTTCCACCTAGAGTAATTAGGAAAACATACTTTGTAGTGACATTATACATCTCAGAGGTTTCTTTTCAAAAGCAATTCTTTAAGTAACCATAAGTTAACTAGGGTTATTCTCTAAAGAATTTCAAAGGTTCCTTCCTGGATCCCCGCAGTAGCAAAGAAATGTAAAAATTTGTTTAAAAATTACATAAACCCAGTATTTTTCAGATGTCAAAGTGGAATTTCAGTGATTCTTCCATTGTATAATTACTATAAGCAATTGTTCTAATACTTTTATACACTACAAGTAACAATGTGTTATAATTAATTATGCCCAAAATTGAACTTCAAGGCTATAAATGCCAATTTTATATTTAAAATCAAATAATGTATTTTTTTTGTATAGATCATATGGCATGGTTTTTGCTGTCCCTGAAGATTTTTATGGGACCAAAGTGATCTCTTTCTCTCCCTTTTCTTTCTCTCTCAAGAATTTGTGTAGTGTGATATTAACTAGCTAGCCTAGTAAAACAGAATGTTGTGAGATTTTCCTTTAGATTCACTGAAAACGTTCCTTGGATAAAGGAACTGGACTCTCTGCCAGGACCCTAAGCTCACATCTTTCACAAATGACTTAGAAAAACACCAACAGGAACATAAAACTGTGGATGTTGGCAGCACTTCTAGGAGTTATCTTAATTAAGACATAGAGTACCAAGAAGGGTTAATATTATTGGAAAGTAAAAGCTTTCATGCCAATAGCAAGACCACTCTATGTACACTGCTAGGTCAGCACTGTAATTGAGAAAATTGCCTCTAGCGTGCTTGTTTGGTAATGCTATTATCATCTTTTCTTTTTTCTTTTAACAAGAGTAAACTACTTGGAGATGTCCCCATTTATTCTTCTTGCTCCCACTAACCCCTGACCCCACCAAGGCCATACTAGTCTAGCATTTAAATGACTAAATGAGTTTCTTTACTATCAGTTCACCCTGAAGTTTTTTACATATTTTTCTTGACCTTTAACCCACAGACTATTATTTTTATAGCTATTATTAATGCCATGTCTTGAGTAACCACAACAGACTAAGATGGTTGGTGAAAGAGCTGAGGAGTTGAAAGAAATGGACACCCACTCTCATCTTTCTCTAGATTAAATCAAAACCATCTTAAGCTATTGCTCACAGTGTCCTGTGGCAGTGTCAGAACATATTAACTGAGATTTTAGTGGGATACCCCATTCAGGAAAAGGAAAAGAATCAAACTACAAAACAAATAGACCACATAAACTAAACATCTAGAACTCTATAAATTTAATAAATTATCACTATTCAAGTTTGAAATTAGATGAATCAATATGTGGTTAGAATAAAAATACTCCATAGCACTCCACTGAAGAGACTTGCTGGTAACAATGAGAATTTCAATGTCAAGAGACATAAGCTAAAATGATATAGTTAGCTACAAAGTTTTCCTACATACATCTTTTAAGTACAGGCTCTCATATGAAAGGCCACATTGGTCTGCTCTGATCATTTATACAGAACACCATGGTCTGTGGTTGCTCTATAATTGTGAAGTCATTACCAGCTTTGGACCCACATGGTTTAATTGCCTCTCTCTGGCAGGAAATGACTATAACCGAATTCAGTGACTTAATTTACACTATAGGAAAGACATCTAGTGAACATGGCAACGATAGCACCCCTGAACTCAGTAAGCTTCAAATGTGATTAAAAAGTTGACCAGTATGTTAAATTTTGATAAGGTTAAAGTACATACCAACTGCAAAGCCTACAGTTGTAAGAATAAAATTGATGGGGAAGGATGTATGGTATTGATAAGAAGCTGTAGTTAAAATTGGCACACTTTTACTCAGAAATGTTGTTATGCCATAAAACAAATTAAGAATAATTATCTTGGGATTGGACACAGGAGGAAGAAAACAAAATACCATATACCATACTCAGGGAATGAGATCTCCCGAATAGAACCAACAGCTCCTAAATGTATTTCTTTCTCTAACATTTTTAAGACTCTAGCAGTGTAATGTGTCCTAATTCCTCCCATAATTCGAATATAGACATGAAATGAAAATATATTTATGTATGGTTGTAGAATCACTGTCTGTAAAGTTCTTTAAAAACTTATAGATAATAATTCATCCGGAGTAGTCTGGTTATATTCCCTAAAACCTTAGAAAATGAACAAAATTGGCTCTTGTGATAGCATCTAGTTATCTAATTTTGCTATGCTTCTAAAATACTTTTCTTGGAAAATATTTTAAAATATGAAATACTGAAGTTAATTTGAAGTTTTTATCTATTTACCTCAAGAAAACCACTAAGCATGAGCATCCCAAGAATACACTCTTTCCCATTTTCAGTCTTCATCAACAATTATTCAAATGAAGAGAGACATTATCTTACAATAATCACACTTTTTCTATTCATGACAATAGCTTTTCACATTTGGCAAATCCCTTAACAAGCAAAACCCACTAATGGACACCTCCATGTTCTGAATTCTGGACAGCTGCTGTAGTATATAAATATAAATTTTAAATCTCAAAGAGCTCTCCTTCAGTGAGAAAAGACAGTGTTTTCTTGACTCCTTTTTGTTGTTAGGTGGAAATATGGGTAAATAAGTAAAGCTAGCTTATTTTTCAGAGACTGTTAATTGAGTTAAGTTCAAGCAAAATACAAAAATTCAACTTCGCTGATTATAGAACTCTGAACAACCAGCTGTAATTCTTGTTTGGTTCTGTTGGCCTTGCACAACTGCAACTTCACCCTGTTCACTGATTATTTTCTCAACATTCACTCAAACAGGTAACTTTTATTGAGCACTCAGATATACTATCTATATATTTAAAAGAGAAAATGAGCTCTTAGAAAAGACTATACCAAAAAGAGAGTCTAATAGTATACATATGCATGTATATATGAGATTATATATATGATATATATTCATATAATGAGATGTGTGTATATCACATATATATCACACACACGTATATATATATATATATATACATGTATGTACATATATATACACGTGTGTGTATATATACATATATATATGAATAGGCACTTTAGGAAAAGGTAAACCAACAATGAAAACACTGGAATAAACTTTTCAAGTATATGACTGTTTTGGAACTAGTACAGTAAGACCAGGGTAGAAAGTGAAGACTTAAACAAAAAAAATAGTCTTTTCTTTTAAAAAAGCAAATATCCACAATAAAGAAATCCTCTTTTAAAATCTTTTCAGCTTTGGGGCACCTGGGTGGCTCAGTCCTTAAATGTCTGCCCTTGGTTCAGGTCATGATCCCAGGGTCCTGGGATCGAGCCCCACATCGGGCTCCCTGCTCGGCGGGAAGTCTGCTTCTCCCTCTCCCACTCCCCCTGCTTGTGTTCCCTCTCTTGCTGTGTCTCTGTCAAATAAATAAAATCTTAAAAAAAATAAAAATCTTTTCAGCTTTGTAGCTTTTTCCAAAATACTTGAAAAACAGGATTAATGAGAAACATTTATGAGAACTAAGGCTATTTTGCCGAAAACAGCATGATGATGATGATGATGATGATGATAATACCTTTTCAAAAATCATACCCAAAATTTTTAAACTCTACAAAGGGGAAAAATTAAATATGATTTGTCCTAGTTTTCTAGGGCTGCCATAACAAAGTACCACAGTCTGGGGGGCTTAAATAACAGATCTTTATTTTTTCATAGTACTGGAGGCTGGAAGTCCAAGATCAAGGTATTGGTAGTGTTGGTTTCTCCTAAGCCCTTTCTCCTTAGCTTGTAAATAGCTATCTTCTGGTGTTATCACATGATCTTTTCTCTGTATGTATCTGTGCCTTAATCTTCTCTTTTTATAAGGCCACCAGTCATATGGATTAGGGCCCACCCTCGTGACCTCATTTAAACTTAATTACCCTAATTACCTTAACCTCAATCTTTAAAGATCTTATCTCCACACACAGTCACATTCTGTGGTATGAGGAGTTAGGGCTTCACCAACATGTGAATTTGGATGGGGGACACAATTCAGCCCATAGGTGGTTTAAGCTGTAGCCTAAGTTTGGGGATTATAAAAGTTAGAAACATACCTGTATCTATGAAATAGGAAAAACTTTATAGATACAGAGTGATTCAACTTTAAAGCAATTTTAACATTCTTTCAATAACTTATTACATGATTTTATAACATAACCTATGTCTACATTGGTTCAAAACAGTGTACCTCCAATAAAAGAATCAGGTTCCTTTTTATTCATTCCTTACCAAATGGTTCTGGGCACAATGACAACCTAAGATTTCCACTGAAATTCTCATCCTCATCATCAACTTCCTTCTCCTCCTCAAGCTAACATTTATTAAGCACTTCTTCATGGCACACTTTGTGCTAATACACAACATAAGTACTATCTCTTTTAATCCCTAGAATAATCTTATGAATTAGGTACAATTACTAGTCTCTATTATAGGTGAGAAAACTGAGATTTAGAGTTCAATTATTGCATGACTACATAAAATGAGTAAATGCTGGAAGCCTGATCAATGTTCCTTTCTGCCTGAGTCTCAAACCTCTATGCAGAACTACTTCTTGGGACTGATGTGGTAGTATTTAAAGGAAAACACATTAGCAGTCAGAACTAGGGATACTGATAAATAAATACCCGAAACTTCTAAGAAATTCTGTAAGACTTAGACTACACTGAAGTAAATCCAGTTCTGATCCATATGTGGGAGAGCATATGGCATAGGAAAAGGGAGGAAGACATCTGGCAGAATATTCCCAGTATCTTCTGGAATAAGGAGAGCTGGAAGCAAAGGACAGATCCAGCAGCATGTGAGAAGCTTGCCATGGTGTTTATGCCCAGCCCAACTCACTTTAATCATTGAAGGCCAAATGATGAGCAAGAAACTAAAAGGAAAGCAGGGAAGGCAGGCTTTTGACAAGAGAGAGAAAGCATGAAATGACAAGGAAGAAGACCAAAATTGCAAAAATACTACAATCATCATGAATGATTTAAAGTCCCCAAAGACTCTAGTCTGGCATCAAGAACAAACTCTAATTGTAGACTCTTTGAAGTAAGAAACAAACAAACAAAAAGGCACCAACCTAAAAGCCCCAAATAGGAGACTAGTTAAAAAAAAAAAAAAGGGCACCTGGGTGGCTCAGTCAGTCAAGCGGCTGCCTTCGGCTCAGGTCATGATCCTGGGGTCCTGGGATCGAGCCCCACATCCGGCTCCCTGCTCAGTGGAGCTCCCACTTCTCCCTCTCCCTCTGCCTGCCACTCTGCCTACTTGTGCTCTTTCTCTATCAAATAAACAAAATCTTTAAAAAAAAAACCTATTATATATTCAATGAAATGCCAAGCAGCCTTTAAAAATTATGATTGGGCGCCTGGGTGGCTCAGATGGTTAAGCATCTGCCTTCAGCTCGGGTCATGATCCTGGAGTCCTGGGATCGAGTCCCGCATCGGGCTCCCTGCTCCTTGGGAGCCTGCTTCTCTCTCTGCCTTTCTCTCTCTCTGCCTCTCTCTATCTCTCATGAATAAATAAAATCCTTAAAAAAAAATAAAAAATAAAAAAATAAAAATTATGATCTACAAGGTTAGTTATAAGTCCTGAAATTCTTAAAAGATAAAATTTTTCAGGTGAAATACTGATTACAAAATATATTTCAATATTGTAGGATTCTAACTTTGTAAATAAAGTGTTAATATATCTACTAACACAGAAAAAAAAAAGGCTGAAAATATGTGCCACAGAGTAGTGCTGTTTGTTCTTATAGTATTAGGGGTAATCTTTGTTCTTAATTTTATGCTTTATGTTTTAATTTTTTTCTATAAAAACATATAATTTATAATAAAAATAACATTACTTTCCAAAAAAAAGAGAGAGAAAATTGAAAGCAATTCACAACAAAAAGGCATCTTAAAAACTAGATGAGGCAACTTGCCAAGAACAAGAGAAGTACACTATAATACTAGAATTATGGCAGGCTGTTCAAGGAAAAGATAATAAAGCAGGGAGAATGCCAAATCTTCTGAGGCTTCAGAAAAAGCACAGGTGGTTAATTCAGGGTGTTGTGTATATTTTCTATCTTAATAAACAAACAGTGAGTCCTGCTAATGTGGTACTTGAAAGTGTCAGGGTTTACTCAAATCAAGTTGAGAATGGGTTGAAAAGGGCCACTAATCTAAAGCAAAAACTCTCCTGAGATTAAGAATTCCTCATATCAGTGAGGTCATATGATACATGTCTTTCTCTGATTGACTTATTTCACTCAGCATAACACCCTCCAGTTCCATCCACGTCGTTGCAAATGGCAAGATCTCATTCCTTTTGATGGCTGCATAATATTCCATTGTGTATATATACCACTTCTTCTTTATCCATTCATCTGTCAATGGACATCTTGGCTCTTTCCACAGTTTGGCTATTGTGGACATTGCTGCTATAAACATTGGGGTGCACGTACCCCTTCGGATCCCTACATTTGTATCTTTGTGGTAAATACCCAGTAGTGCAATTGCTGGATCGTATGGTAGCTCTATTTTCAACTGTTTGAGGAACCTCCATACTGTTTCCCAGAGTGGTTGCACCAGCTTGCATTCCCACCAACAGTGTAAGAGGTTGCTGGAGTGGTGGGGGGTGGGAGAGATGGGGTGGCTGGGTGATAGACATTGGGGAGGGTATGTGCTATGGTGAGCACTGTGAATTGTACAAGACTGATGAATCACGGATCTGTACTTCTGAAACAAATAATGCAATATATGTTAAGAAAAAAAGAAGAAGAAGATAGCAGGAGGGGAAGAATGAAGGGGAGTAAGTTGGAGGGGGAGACGAACCATGAGAGACGATGGACTCTGAAAAACAAACTGAGGGTTCTAGAGGGGAGGGGGGTGGGGGGATGGGTTAGCCTGGTGATGGGTATTAAAGAGGGCACATTCTGCGTGGAGCACTGGGTGTTATGCACAAACAATGATTCATGGAACACTACATCAAAAACTGATGTAATGTATGGTGATTAACATAACAATAAAAATTATTAAAATAATAAAGCAAAAATTCTCAACTCTCGGCAGGACAAAATCAATTGGGAAACTATTTAAAAATACTGATTCCCTCAGTCTATCCCAAACCAATTAAATCAGACTCTCTGGAATGGGAACCAGTGTACTTTCTAAAAGTTCTGCAGGTGAATATAATATGTAACCAAGATTGAGGACAACTAATCTAATTCTAAACAATGATCTGGTTAAATGGAGAGAGCACAAGTACTTTTATCCTTGACACATTCTTGGTCAAGAATTTTTTACCTAGAATTGTTGAATAAATATATACATATGTTTTAATATGAATTCTCTCATGATAAGACATTTTGTCTTCCCTTATTATGAATAGTAAACTCCCATTCAGTGCCATCATCAACCACTTACAGTCATATAAGGATTAAGTAGAACACAAGTGTCATTTGGAGGAGATCATGAGAAGGAAAAAAAAAAAAATAGACCTCAGAGGAAGGAGTGTCTTCTTGCCCTCAAACAGGTTTGCACTCTCCTCTGTTCTCTCAAAGCTCCTGTCAATGTCTCTATTTAATTGTGTCCTTGTGTATGTATCTCTCCCTCTCCGTCCTGGACTCCTTCAAGCATAGAATGTGCCTTCTGTATCTTTTTTATCACCAAAAACTCGCACATAGTAGAAATTTAATAAATGTTTGTTGTTTGGACAAAGAGATTAAGTGCCAGGCATTATAATTATTTCTATTATATTCCTTTCAGTTCTATGACTCTAGAATTCTATGGAAACTGTTCTCAGTTTTCCAAACTTTCCATTTCCTTCTACAATTTGGTAACATTATTTGATAACAACCAACTTCCCTAGTCATTCTGAAAAGTTCTAAAAAACTGTGGAGTATGTTACAATATTGTCCTCAAATAGGCATAAGAATTTTAAATGTTGTAACACCATTTATCAGTGCACGTGCTAAACCATATTGCTTTTTATTTGCCTCAAAATCCCTTTGACTTCATGAGTACCAAGTTATTTGTGCATGTCAAACTAGACTGGGAGTAAAAATAACTGTGGTAAACAAATAAACGTGTTCGGGTAGATGGCCCATAGATTATATGGTCTGAACTCCTTCAATTAAAGAAAACAATTCTGGAGGCAAATGGCTGAGGTACAGACAAATTCAATGTGTTCTGGGCTGACTATGACCATTCTTTCTTGAGATCATCCATCCTTAAAGATATCAGCCGAAGTTCAAATATGCCAGAACCCTGTGGGTTAAGCTAATTCCATGAAACTTTAAAGCTTAAGATATGACACAATCCATGTAGCAAGTGGACAATGGATCATTTTACAACAAAGGTCAACGATCAGAAATTTCAGGGGTGAGGAAGGATGTGCTGTCCTAGAAAACATCTTCAGTCTTTAATTATATACACTATGCAACATTGATTTAAGCTACTGGGCATTAGAAAGAATAGGCGCTGTGAGTTTTTTTTAAGCCATAGCACTTGTAATTAGTCACTGAAATGAAGAAAATATGAAATGAATTTTACAAGATGCTGTATGGCCTGCCTATCTAAATGGTATTTTAGCACCAGACTTAAAATATTTGTCATAAGAATGTTTTGTACTTGTCCTATCACAAATAATTAATGAAGATTTCAATATTTGAAAATCTGTTGTAAGAATAAACATACATGTAAGTAATTTCACATATTCTGCTTTTTTTCCTTTGGTTCCTTTTCCTTGGAATCTGGATAAAACCAAGTTTAATGAAGTTAAGATCTTAAAACTTGAAATCAAACAACAATATTCAATGATCTTTGTTTTGGCTTCTTCTCCACCAAGCAACTCAAATTATATTGCTAATGCCATTGCTGATATTGAATAACAGTAAAAGCTTTATTATAGCTTGCATATCAATTGAGAAGAGTAAAGACCTAATGTAGTCATATTTCAGGGCAAGTTACTATGTACATCAATCAGAGCATCTGTCTTTCTTTAATAACAGCAAGTTCCAATGATTCTTCATTAAAATCATTAATTTTTATTTGATGAGTCACTATTATTTGTTGAAAGATAATGAGGACTATTCACACCACAGAACTGTCATATGTATTATTCTGTATTCAGGAAACTGCTTGCTATAGATTATAATATGCTATACCACACTACAAATGTGCCCACAAAATCACCACAAAGATTTTTTTTTAATGTCTCCCATATATACAGTTGTATATGAGTGTTTGGATGAAACTTCACTAGTGGAAATTAAGGTGAAAATTCATCAAGTAATAAACATATTAATATATTTCCTTGAGAGGATATGTCAAGTAAATTGATACAGAACGAACAAAAAGGGATGAACTGCTGGAGCTTATACAACAATTCAAGTCAGTATCCTCTTTAAATCTGAATATTACCTTTTGTACCTTTCCAGCACTAAAATTCAGGAAAATTTTGTTTTAACAAAAACCATGAATTTTTTTAAAAGATGACTTTAATATCCGACGTTACTTACTTTTGACTCTTGGTAGAGAAAATAAACTAAATATGTTCACTTATCAATACCAATCAATACCTCAAGGAATTGGTGACTTTCCTTAGACCAAGACTCTAAGAGCCCAAACCTATATAAAGAAAATTTAGTAATATTCTCATTTAGCCACAGCATATTTCACTTGCTTTTAACCACTAATTTGGGAACAAATTCAAAGATGTATGTTTTTTGGTTGTCATGAAGTATAAATTGGGATTTCCCCCCAATGCTTTATTATTAAATTTCAACAATACAAAAAAGTTGAAATACCCACCCACATAGGGGTATTTTTAAAAACTGTGAAATGGGCTATTCTTTTAACGTAAGTAATATCATTGAAAGAGAAAAATGCATGTTCACAGACATTTAATTATGTCTGGCAATTGGGCATAGAGTTGAGCAAAATGATAAGAGACTATTTAAATTAAGGGAAGATGAGAAACAATTTATTAGCAACATATAGCTTAATTATGGATGAATCCATATTAGGGTAGAATGATTCAAATACAATTTAAAATAGTATTCGGCAGACACCAACCATCACTGAGATACCGAGAAAAAGGAAACATTTTTAGATCTCATCAAATTATGGTTAAATGTGGGTAGAAGATTGCCAATGGATGTAGCTGAAAATTACTGTTTTGACACAGTGTTTTCCAAAGCATGGGAGGTCTGTCACTAGTAGTATTGGCTTCTGCACTAAATAATTAAAAAGTAAGTTTTTTTGAAGAAAAATGAGGCAAATAATCATACAAATATAACACGGACTGTGGCAGAAATTATAAAGGTAGTTGTCAAATGCCTAAAGTAAGAGAAATAATATTTTAATGGTTGTTAGACAGCCAAAGAGAAGATATTAAACATAATGAAGTCCTTCAAAGTACTGTAGGTATCATCCTTCTCTACTTATTAAAAACTAATTTCTAGGCTTCTCTCGCCTAAAATTTGAACATGTTCCTACAGATTTTGTTTATAAATGAAAACTCTAAAAATGACCAAGAGTCCCATTTCCTTGAGAACCTTCAGTCTATTGAATGAACTATTTTTATTTATGAAAAGGAGTGGGGCAAAGTATTTTAATTCCTTTCCCTAGTTCAACCCAAGTCTGCAATTTGAAAATCTTCTCCTATAATATAATAAATTACCATCACAAACAAATAGTGTGATTTCTAAGTCATAAAAACAGCAGGTGGATAAATATAGGTTGTGATTGCTTAGAATATAAAGTTAGTACTGTATCATCGAAAGTCTTAAATTATTGGCACTTGACTTCCCTGCAGACTATAGGAGTAAATTTCCTCATCTATCATCATGCCACAATAGTCTTTATAGCAAATGTAGAGTCTAGGATAGGTGAATGGAGTCATCATATTCTGCAATATGAACCATTTGAAGACAGATTTTCTCAGTGAATGAGTTGAACAAAAGATTAAATTCAACCATAGGAGTTTTGAATGTTCATTTTATTCCAGCATTTTTATACATATTAAATAATTCATATTTCTTCCTAACCAACCCCCTCCTTTTTGCTTTCATAATCTTCCAGGGTGGGAAAGAAGGGGAAGATGGTAGCTAGCAGGAGCAAAGAAAATATTTGATCCCATGTGGTAGAATGACACCATGCTAAATACAGATACACACACAACACACACATACACCACATGAGAGAAAAAAACTTTCCAAAATACTTTTATATGCTTTATAATTCAACTATTACAGTGTTCTATTATTTGATTTTACTGTTATTTGATTTTGATTCTGTTATTTGTTGTTTATAAAATAATAAACAGATTTCTATGTGGGATTTCAAGCCATTTCAAAGAGTTCCATTTTATACATTTGATTATAGGTTTTAAGTCTTTATAAATATCACATTGGTTGTACTAGAATAACTGAGGCCCATCCTTTTATTTTATCTCAAGTATCTTATAGTTAGAGACAGAGACTGGGACCACACATTTTCTTCTTGTATATATTTTGCTATAGCCTACTAAGCCATAGGATCAGAGTAAAGGTCAGATTTTCCTAACCTATATATGGGAACTTATATTTTAATTTTTCTAACCATTCTTTGTGTTTTATACTGCATTAAAAATTTAATTTTTAATCTAATTCCTCAGCCAGGATCATATTAACCTCTAGCACCATGATGTGGATACTAACAGACCATGGCTAATAGACCAGAGTTTAAGTAGCCCTACAATTATTTTACTCAACATAGAGTCTCTGTAACAGAAAGGAATATGAGTCTAACAGAAAGATTTGGATATTTAAGAAAAGTTTGGAATGAAGAGGTCAAAAATCATTGTAAATTCACTGTAATTTTACTTCTGATAGTGACCAGAGATCTAGAATTCTATTATGGTTGCAAGACCATCCATCACGGTCATGTAGGCCAGGTGTCATTTTTAGCTGGACAAAAGAGAGTCCCAATCAAAATATGGTAAGCTGCTAGTGAATTTTTAAAATTAATATAATTCAATGAGATTCATGTGGAAATTGTCTATACCCACATAGGACATGAAACCTATGAGAATCACTAGAGCATATCCCCATTTGGAGTTCCTTGATTAGGAACTCCTTTTTTTGTTGTTGTTGTTGTTAAATTTTAATTCCAGTTAGTTAACATACAGTGTAATATTAGTTTCATACAATATAGTGATTCCACACTTCCTTACATCACCCGGTCCTCATCATGACAGGTACTCTTCATCCCCTTCACCTGTTTCCCCTATCCCCCCACCCACCTCCCCTCTGGTCACCATCAGTTTGTACTCTACTGTTAAGAGTCTGTTTTTTTATTTGTCTCTGTTTGTCTTTGTTTCATGGTCGGACATTTTTTTCTTTAAATTTTTTATTGTTACGTTAATCACCATACATTATATCATTAGTTTTTGATGTAGTGTTCCATGATTCATTGTGCAAAGGATCTGTACTCAGAAAACTATAAAATACTCATGAAAGAAATTGAGGAAGACACAAAGAAATGGAAAAACCTTCCATGCTCATGGATTGGAAGAACAAATATTATGAAGATGTCAATGCTACCTAGAGCAATCTACACATTCAAATATTATGAAGATGTCAATGCTACCTAGAGCAATCTACACATTCAATTGCATTGAATTGAATAATCCTAAAATTTGTATGGAACCAGAAAAGACCCCGAATAGCCAGAGGAATGTTGAAAAAGAAAAGCAAAGCTGGCAGCATCACAATTCCAGACTTCCAGCTCTATTACAAAGCTGTCATCATCAAGACAGTATGGTACTTGCACAAAAACAGACACATAGGTCAATGGAACAGAATCGAGAGCCCAGAAATGGACCCTCAACTCTATGGTCAACTCGTCTTCGACAAAGCAGGAAAGAACGTCCAATGGAAAAAAGTCTCTTCAACAAATGGTGTTGGGAAAATTGGACAGCCACATGCGGAAGAATGAAACTGGACCATTTCCTTACACCACACACAAAAATAGACTCCAAATGGTTGAAAGACCAATGTGAGACAGGAGTCCATCAAAATCCTAACGGAGAATACAGGCAGCAACCTCTTCGACCTCAGCCACAGCAACTTCTTCCTAGAAACATCGCCAAAGGCACGGGAAGCCAGGGCAAAAATGAACTATTGGGATTTCATCAAGATAAAAAGCTTTTGCACAGCAAAAGAAACAGTCAACAAAACCAAAAGACAACCGACAGAATGGGAGAAGATATTTGCAAATGACATATCAGATAAAGGACTAGTATCCAAAATCTATAAAGAACTTATCAAACTCAATACCCAAAGAACAAATAATCCAATCAAGAAATGGGCAGAAGACACGAACAGACATTTTTCCAAAGGAACTCCTTTTCTAATTCAAGTTGATGAACAGAAGAAGAAAAGTTTAAGTTAATATTAAATAAAACAAACCTTCTCCTTAAATTCCATGTCCATTCAATTTTTTTTTCAAGTGGCAGTTCAGTAAGAAAAAAATGGAATTCATTTTGTTCTGAGTTTCAGTCCTTAGTTTGTCAAATGTTCAGATAAAACTAGGAGGGAAAGTCAGTTTATTTTATTGTTCCCAAACACCCAATTATCCAAAATATCGGATAGGAAGTTCCTCTGTTTTCCATAACCAAACCTACCAAGTCCCTTGCAAAGTATATCCCATCACTTGGGATCAGATCCAATTTCATCTTATTCTCTTGAGAATCTTAACATTGACAACTGATCCTTTAATTTACCTGCATTTTCAAACTCTTCTTTTCTATTGCATTCTTTCCACCAACAGTCAAGCAAGTTCAAAAGTTCCTTTCAATCTTAAAAAATATTTTCCCTTGAAACCCCTCCCTTGGTTGTTCCACCTCTCTCTCTGCAACTCCCTCCGACACTTCTGCAAACGCACTGTCTTCTTAACACTCAAATGTTGGTGTTCCTCAAGGAAGATTCTTTACTTTCTTCTCTTGTTACTTCATATTCTTTCCATAAGTGATCTTAACATCCAGAGCTTCTTTATCCAGTGATATACTGACATATTTCAAGTACAAATTTCTGATATTGGTATTGGATTGGTATGCCCAGAATTAGACCCCAGGATGAGAATTTGAATGTGAGTAGTTTATGTTGAAAATGACCACAGGAAACACCAGTAGAGGAGTGGAGAGTGAGAAAGGGAAGGAATCCAATGGAGTGTGTATAATCAGCCAGTTATCACTGTGAGCTAGATCCCAGATCCCACCTAAAGAGGTCTGGGACAAGTAGATCCAGCACTATAACATCCCCAGATACCCTTTAAAGAATGTTGTTTTAACAAGTCTTTTTTCCTGTCTGAATATAATATGGGTCACATTGATATATGCAGTAACTCTGAATATGCTCTGTTTCTGTCTCTCATTCTATGGAGATGTAACGCAATGTAATTGATTCAAATTGCTTTAAAAGAGTATATTACTCTATCTCCAGGGAAGAGGAGAGATGAACACTTATTGGACTTCAATAATAGATTATTATTATTACAAGTAATATGTGCCACATGGATTATCAGATGGATCTACACCCTTTGAAACTATAATGGGAACGTATTGCTTCCTTCCTCTTAACAGGCTGCTTATCTGCTCTGCTTATTTAAGAACCTATTCCTGGCTCTTGGTCCATCTTCTTGTCCCCTGTTTCAAGGCAGCAAATCTTCCTTTCCACGAATTTCTTTTCTTCCAAATGATCTTCCCAGAGCACTTTGTCATCTTATCTCCATCTGCTAAGTCTTCTGGCCAGTAACGACTGGGTGCACACATATTCTCCACTTGTGCAGCCAGTGCTGTGAGATCATGATAAACAATAATAAAATTAACTAAATGGTGTGTGGGGGTGGAATATGGCATATGTAGGAAATAACAGTGCTGTGACTATAGGCACAAAGCGGAAAGGGGAAGCCTAAAAGATCATGCTTTCTACTGACAAAAGGATAAAATCACTCTGCCTCCCAAAAGATCACAGCCATTCCTTAATTCAGGAGGCAGGGTGGTTTATTGCTTATGTGAGTAGGCTGTATTATCAAACTGCTTAGGTGAGAATCCCAGCACTACCAATTTGCTAGATTAGTTTCCATCCTTAAAAAGTAAAAATAATAATAGTACAAACTTCATAGTGTTGTTATATAGATCAAATGATACATTCCTTGTAAAGCATCAACCACAGTGCCTGACATATAGTGAGCACCCAATAAATATAGGCTCTTGTGAATAAATAAATCCAGTAAGCATCTGCCAGCCATGATTTTCTCCCAGGCACATGTCCTGTATGTGACTGACACTGAAGCATCTGCTCAATTTCTTTTCTCTGGCAAAAAAATAAAAAATAAAAAGGAGCAAAGAGAGGGGCTCCATTTGACATGTCCAAATATTCCTATTCAGTCTTTCCAAGGCCCTATTTAAACCTCACCAGACATGTCGAATTCTAAAAGGTATAGGTAACATCTACCTCCCATTTCCCCAGTAGGATCCAATATGGTGGTTGCTTTTGTGGAACTCTCCTTCCAAAGAGGAATGTAGAATTGCTTTTTTATTTTAACCAAATAAATTGCTCTTTAAATTTTAATTAAATACCAATGTGTATGCATTGATATATTTCGTCCACTGGCAACTCCTCTATCATACTGCACACATTTCCCTTCTGTCCTAACATTACTATCATATGCGCCTGGAGAATAAGAGTCCTAAGATTAGGGATCATCTGGTTCAGTTGAAGTCCAGGGACAACATGGGCACTACACATCATATCATGCTTATTTGTGAGCTGCAGATCTAGATGAGATGTCTGCTCCTGGGTTTCTGGGGTTCTTTCCCTTGTACTCATTACTTGGTTGTAGCAGAGAACACACTTCTTCCCTGCAAAGAGTTGAACCCCTAATACAGATGTCATAACAAGGGGCAAACCTCAAATAGAATCAGAATTTTCATACTTAAAATAAAAGGGAGACTTTCCTCCTCACACATTGATTTATTTAGATTAGCAATTTTCTTATTGAGTGATCACTGGATTTCTTAAGTGTATACCTAAGGCTTTGAGGTCTTACTTCCAAAATTAAATATCAACTATGAAAACAGAAGTCTTCAGTTAGCAATTTAAAACATTAAATAACAATATTCCCTTTTGCTTTAAATTGTTCTTTTAATAAAGGGACAGGTATAATATTTATAAGTATAGGAACAGATATATATATCAATGCATACACACATCAATGTATGTATGTGCATTAACCATAGGTAGACATTCATCAGGTAATATATCACCTCTGAAACTTCAGCACTTCCAGAGTATAAATGCAAGAGTTGGGCACTGCAGGTACTCCCGTTGTGAGTTATGGTTTATATAATAATTTGCTCAGCTGAGTAGCAGTCTAATGATTTGCAATCCACAATGCTTTCTCCTGATTCAGCTGATGTCTCAGCTTCTTCACAGGACTCATTAAGTAATTTTTTGATATTTATGTTCCACCCCTGTACTTTATTTTCTAGCACTGTGGTTAACATGTAGGAAATCCCTGACAGCTAAGTTTAATCACCACAAAGAAGAGACTCAGTTCATTGCATATTTGTTTATGTTTTGTTATTTAAAAATTGCCTGGAACTGAATAATGCATTCTGAACCAATCTGTTGCATTACTGTGGTGGTGGTGGTGGTTGCAAAGTGGGCAGTGTGAAAGTGCTTCAGGATCAAAGCAGTGGCAGCAAGGGGCAAAGAGGTGAGCCTGAGATCAGATTCGAATTGCTGTTCACAGCAGCCAGACAGGAAAAGTAAAGAATTGAAAGAAATTAATCTAAGTAGATTTTGAAACTCTCTGTTCAGGACAGACAAAGGCATCAATAGTGATCAGTAAACAGCTGGTGAGAAGAATGAATGCTGTAGAAATTAGACATCATCCCTAGTCTGGGGGCCTGGGGGCAGCCAAAGAAATGGCTTTTATGAGAAAATCATGTTTCCAAGTTATCTGAAAGTAAATGAGACTCATTCCTCAAATGAATGTCCTTTATTTTCTTATAACTCTCAAACTTGGGACATGCTACTGCCTTTGCAATGCCTTCACCCTCACTCTCTTGTGCACCTGGAGATGGTAGGGAAACCACTGTGTTGAACACACAGTCCTTAGTAAATGTGAGCTATGGTTATTTCTGAGTATATATTAAACATTTTATTGCCAGAATTCAGAGAAAACTTACACTAACTGCAAAAATGTTTGTGTTATTTAGGAAGTTTCTCCCATTATTAGATAGTTCACTTTTATTTCTGGATTATGAATTTGACTTGATTTTGGTGTGCAGGTATTGGGAAATAGAATATTTCAGAAATATTTTTGCCATGTCTGAAGTCAGGCTATTTGTTAACAATAAGGTTTGGCTTTAAATAATGTCACAATATTTATTAGAACCACAATCTACATTTTATTAAAGAAACTGATTCTTTTAACATCAGATTAAGTGTTGAACTACCTATTTAAAAAGCCATAATAAGTCTGATCAACTTGTAAAAACTTAACATACAAAGATCATGTATAATGTTTCTATCCTCCTTATTAGGAGCATCCAGAAGTGATTTTTCTGCAGCTGTTGGTTGCTTTAGCTTGAAAAAAAAAAAAAAAACAGCAAATCCCTCCAAAAAGTCATGCCAACTTCTGTACATAGCACTAAAATTAGAAAATATGACAGTTTTAGGCCCTCACATGGTTAGCAGGCCATCAATCGATACTGTTATGACAATTAGGTATGAATGAAACAGACCTGCTTGGCCACAGATCTAGAAGGTTTTGGACAAGCTAACTGTTTTATTTCTCCAGGGATAATTTGATTATCTTAACTACCCAGGATTAAAACCAAGAGAAGTAGTCAGTGAGCCCATTCCATTAGAAATCTTCAGAAGATACTGACCAACTTTCCCTTAAAAATACTACGTGGAGCTCATTTGTCATTAAAAAAGGGGTTCTGGGGCAGCTCAGTTTTCCATTCTGACCTTGCAAAAAAAAAAAAATGTTCAAAGCATCCTGAATCTCTGCTTCATCTCTCATTCATTTCCAAATTACATCTTTGCTCTTGGTCTCAGCTTTGGAATTTTCTCCCAAGCATCTCCCTGGGTTGCTTTGTCTCACAGCAGGTGCACATGCTAATAGCCACTACTGTTGCTGATCCCATCATTTTTCACCTTATTGCTTTGATTTATTACTGTTTTGAGTTTGAA
The DNA here is from genome assembly GCF_037043125.1 of Eumetopias jubatus. Taxonomy (NCBI): domain Eukaryota; kingdom Metazoa; phylum Chordata; class Mammalia; order Carnivora; family Otariidae; genus Eumetopias; species Eumetopias jubatus. Next base: position 55,208,388 of record NW_028274815.1, on the reverse strand, counting down.
TTTGGAATCCATTGTATATTCCATTGCATACTAATGAGACTTTCTGCCTCAAAGGTGTGTGGCAGCCCCCCCTTTTTTCCAACTTCATATGTTATTTGTATAAAGCTGATTTACATTAGCCAATTTTTTATACAATGACCTCTCTCTGCCTCTCTCTTCCTTTTTGTTTTTAACTTTCTACCTTTACAACTACAGAAAAAATTGAATTTGAAAGCATACTCTCAGAATTTTCTCCTTATCATTATATTTTCTATGAGCTACCATGTTCGTTTTCACAATATTTTAGTTAGCATGTACAGTGTTTTAGCCCCTGGGCTAAATGTTTGGAACATGTAGGTAAAAAAAAAAAAAAAAAAAAAAAAAAACAGCTTATGCCACTGGGGAGTTAGCAGTTCGGCAGAGATGTGATCAAGAAAATGGACACTTACTCTACAAGGCGATAAATCATACAATGCTGTAGTTGAGGTGCAGTGCACAAAGGAAACCACACTCCTTGAGTAAGTCAGGGAAGGCAATATCAGAAGAGCTGATATTGATCTGACTTTTGAAAGAATACGAATTGATTAAATGCACCCAAGACTGAGGTTGACAATGAAGACATTGTTAAGAAGTACAGAGTCAAAGTCAAAGAGAAGTGAGAAAATGGGGCACATTTTGGGAGTTGTAAGTAGTTGGTGTAGGTAGTATGAGTGGGTAGTCCTATTCCTTAACTTTAAATTAAGCTGGGGTGTCAAGGGACTGATCATGAAGAATTTTGTATTTAATCCTACAAAGACTAGATTTTTATCAATAAGTTGAATACCAAAAGACGCACCTGAGAGAAAGTTTAAAAAAAAAAACATATATTCCCAGAATGTATTTCCTCAAAAATTCTAGCTCAGTTGCCTAAGGTGGGCACTGGGATTCTGCATTTTTAAAAAATCCCCCTATGTGATTTTTGGACCACACCACAAAGAGAAGTCTTTGAAGAAACCTGAGCAAGCAAGGTAGTTACATAATCAGAAAGGCATGTCAAATACTTTGGTAATATTGTAGAGAATGCCAAAACAACTATTTGGTCAAGTAATTCAAACTACTGATCAGCACAGTAAAAATATTTGCCAAACTCATTGGCCAATTCAGTCTGAAAGGTGACCCGATGGTCTGACTTGGAACAATTTAAAAGTATTTCTCTGAACTTATCATTCTACAGAATAGTGTTATTGTTTGTCTCTGGACTTCTTTCAGTAACACAACTCAGTCTTTAAGTTTTGTCAGTTTATGCTCCAGAGATTATCCCTGAGTGACCTTCAAGTTTTGTAGCCTCCATATTTCTGTTAACCCAAATCAAGCATTCAGCATTGGAAATGATTTGCACTTCTACTGGTAATGAGGTAAGTGAATTTGTAAAATATATTCAATTTCATACAAGCTACTAAACTGGAGCCAAAAGATTTTTCTAGTTATATCTGATTTTTAAAAATTCACTCTGATCTTATCTCATGGAATTGTAGCTTTATTAAACTTTAGATGTTAGATCTGAAGTGTTTTTAGGGAGCACCTGGGTGGCTCAGTCGGTTAAGCCTCTGCCTTTGGCTCAGGTCATGATCTCAGGGTCCTGGGATCAAGCCGCCCCTCCCCCCCGGCTCAGCGGGGAGCCTACTTCTCTCTCTCTCTCTCTCTCTCCTGCCCTGCTCATGCTCTCTCTCGCTCTCTCTCAAATAAAATCTTTTAAATAAATAAATCTTGTTAGTATCTCACTGAATATCCCAAACATTCAAATCTTCCTATGCTATCAAATGTTCTTCTATGCATAAAAATATGATTTCTTTACTAAGAGGATTCATCTCAGCATATACAGACCCTAAATGATATAATTTATTTTGACCTATAGTAGAATCCTCAAAGTCTGGAATAAGGACCGCAGCCCTGGAGTCCCTAAGACTCTATCAGATGGTCTGCATTAAACTTTTCCTTCCAATTACATATCTCTGCAAGGATGAATTTTCTCCATATATTTCAACAAAGACAAAATATCCAATAGATTGAATACAGAAGCCAGTATGGGAACTCAGCTGTATCTATTAAGGCAAAATATTAGAAGGATTTACAAAAATGTAAAACAATGCCATTTTTCATTAATTATTTTCACTTTGCATTATTTTGTCATAATTATTTTCATCAAATACATTATGTGATTGTATACTGTATTTATTGTTATTTTAAATAAAATAATATATATTTTTTAATTTTCTCAGTTTTAATGTCTAATATGGTAAATATTAACAGCTATACCCCACATAATCAAAGGTCTTTGACATAATAATTTTAAGAGTGAAAGGGTCTTGTGATCAAAAAGTGTGAGAGGTGCCTGGGTGGCTAAGTGGGTTAAGCACCTGACTCTTGATTTTGGCTCAGGTCATGATCTCAGGGTGGCGGGACTGAGCGCTGGGTCCGGCTCTCTGCTCAGCATGGAATCTGCTGGTCCCTCTCCCTCTGCTCCTCCTCTGCTCATGTGCACTCTCTCTCTCTCAAATAAATAAATAAATAAAATCTTTAAAAAAAGTGTAGGAAACACTGGTCTAAACGAAAAGGGAAAGATTCATGAAAATGCAGTATGTTTGGTAGCATTCAGTTCATTTGAGAAATTTAATTTTGATTTGTTCTCTCTTGAATCAAATTCCCTAGTCTTCACCTCTAAAGACTATATCTAGTGTAGAAACAAAAACAGTTTTCTTCCAACAGTAGCAGTAACTGGTAAAAACATAAGTTGATAAAAAAAATGCCTAACCCTTAAAAACACTGATTGCTCTTTCCTTGCAGGAAATTCATATGCATGTGTGTGCGCGTGTGTGCGCATTCACATGTGTCTGCAGGGTAGAGAGATGTGAGTCTGAACGGACTGGGACAAAAAAATTAGATTTCCAAAGTTTTCTACCAAATGGATATTTTATTGCTGTATGTGGCCATACCAGGCCAAGTGCCTTCTTAAGGTCACTTCCTGTCCCATGTTCCTATAACATCTTTTCCAATATTGCTGCATATGTTGCCTTCTAGATTTTCTTCTAAAAGAATTATTTGTTTACAGTGATTTTCAGAAGACATATATACATATATATGTATGTATATGTATCTTTTCCATCCAACTTTTATTTTCTGATCCAATTTCTAATTTCTTAATATTCCTTTTCATCATCTGTCAGTTTTCAGTGGAGTTTGGTTTTCAAGTTAAATGTGCAGATTTCATTAATTAATTTCATTAATTAATTTACTCCCTCCTGCAGAGCATCAGTGAAGATGTTTAATAAGACCAGACAAGAACCAGGCTTTCAAATTTTGCACTAAAAATCTCTCTTCCCCATGATGTATTGTCAGGTACTGTTGCCCTGTTCCATTTATCATTACATTTCAATACATGCAACAGTGCTCATATCCAAACAGTTTGAATTCATTTTGCAAGTAAGATTTTGTTAGGCTCTGCATAAAATGGTTCACTAAAGTCAAAGATAGATCACCTGCACCTTTATAGGAAAATCTGTTTCTTTGCCAACTTTGAACTCTTCTTTTCAGAACCCTAACTCCTCTCCACACCACCTTATGCCACTACCCAAGATCTCCCTTTGATGAGAATGACCTGTTTAGTCCGGTTATTACCTGTAAGCTATGCATCATCCTCAAGTTATTCGGATGTGGGTTCCTTTTTAAAGGAAAGTTAAAGGAAACTTAAAGCTTGCAAACCTAAGCTTTCTGACCCCAAAACACTGTCTTTTCCTGCTAGAGACCAGGGGCTTAACTCTCTTACTCATTTTCTCTTCATATATGTATCCAGAAAATTGGGGCCACTTTTACTCATTTTGGAATTAATCTATGGTACCCTTGGCTGGATTCTTGCCTTTTCAGTACCCTATCCAATATCATTTCCAGATTTACTCCATGGGTTGTGGGGCTTTCTTGAGAGTACAGGGTTCTGTGGCAGGAATTGCCACATAGGTAGAGGCAACTGATACCAAGAATAATTTAAAACACAGTCCATAAACCTCATTACTTAACTTGAGAGCTAAAATCCCCTAACTAGGTCCTATCTTCTTGTTGGGAAATGAGGGAATAAAATAGGTAAATAATTATAGAGAAGTAAAATTTACTCTCAGTTGACAGGGCATAGAACTAACCCAAACCCCCATTCCTTATGCAGTAGAAAGGCCAAAGACCTCCTCAAGATTACTTTGATGTCTGTGGGTTTAGAATTTTCTGGTCTCTACCTCCAGGTTCCAGTGAATGCTGAATTCCTGTCCCCTGCTCTGCAGTTTGTGGCTGTTACATTATCTCCACCTTACCTTTAACCCATATCTGCAACTTAGCCCTTTCTCCTGATTTCCACCAGAAAGGGACAAAATACAACTTGTAGTCATTCATTTATTCAAAACAATATTTCTTGAGTGTAAGTGCTGCTCTAGATATCATTCTAGGCCCTGGGGAAGATGAATAAGACTGATATAGGGTCTCTGTTTGCTGTGGTAGACTTATTATAAATGCTATGTCCTATTTCTATTGGAACAGTGTTATGACTGATTTAAATGTCATTTTCCCATTTATTTATTAATTCATTTATTGAGCATTTGTAAATATGTGCTATGCATGAAGCATGTTTTTTGAAGCTATAGGGATGAACAATTCCTGCTCTCAAATAACTATTGCTGCCCAACTAATATGAAGTACTCTGTCATCATCAGAAAAGTCTGGGGTGGGGAAGGTCCTTTTCCATCATATGCAGTTTAGGGATTCTAGACCCAGCCCAAGCTGATGGGTAGCAAACAAGAGGGCTGAGAATCCAGGCTACCAAAATATGGCTAAAGAGGCCCAGTGGATTCAGGACCAGGAAAAGGGCTATAGAGATCACCTAGGTAGCAATGGTGCTACCTGAAAAGAAGCTGGAACATTAGGAAATAGGAACAAAGCCTAAGGAGGTGGGTAGGTCAGTGGCAATACAAGCCACACAAAATAAAACTCACACAGTCCTCTGCGAACAGTTACCAGAGCAGAATGTTGAGTGACCCAACAGCAGTGACCTGGTGACTCTAATTTTCCAGTCCTTGTTATGAGTATATTCAGCCCATCATTTTTGTTTTCAAAAGCTTGATTAACACAACTGATTATGGTATCATCAGTGCCAATATAGCTGCTACAAGGAATTTATTGGCAATCCAGCTAATTGGGTAATTTGGAATATGCTTGAATAGGTCAAACCTGAGATACTCTGATTAGTGGTTTGTGGCTTTCCTATTCAAGTTGTAATCACTCTCCTTGCTCAGAAGAATGAATGTCCTTGTGTATAATAATGAGCCAGTTGATTTTCTCCTAATTGAGCTCATAGTGTAACTGGACCCCCTCATTCACTGGGAGTTGGCTCTCAGCTCCCCCTTTCCTTTAGTTAGGATACACCAGTACTTTAGTAGGTATTGTACTGTTCTTTTATGCTTCATGAATCTTGTTGTCTTTATGATACTGTATAAGTTCACAGAAGAAACGTGAGATGGCTACTGTAAGTATTAAGCTTAAACTATGTTGGGGTACTACGTTAGCAAGTCTATCTTATTTTTCTTATTGACCATTCTCCCCTCTATTTCTGTCCACACTTTACTTTGAGAGACTACACACTCCCCAGTGATTAAATCTCCCCTTCCTCACTTACAGGGCATTCATATCTACCATTTTTCCCTTCATATCTTCCCCATTTTATTTCTCTTTTCACTAGTAACTTAAACTCAGTATGAAAGTAAATATTTAACTTATACACTTGTTGCCAATTTAGTAACATCTCATGTTCAGCCACTGTCTATATTTTTTGAGTGTTGTATTTCTTCTTATGCTATAAATCTATAGAGACTACAAAGAATGACATTTTGTTAAAAATAACAAACTTTCAGTGACTCTTGTTCTTTTCAAATGGTTTAAAGTAATTTCCAGTAACATCAAACTAATGAAAGACATTCATGTGAGAATATTTGAGAATATAAGGAAATTAATATTCTAGTTTAGTTTAAATTTTGGTGAACCTAAGAATTACAGGTAGCTTGTTAAAAATGCAGCCTTTCTAGGCTCTTGTTGCAGAAATATTAATTTATTTGATCTGGGGTGATCCCAAGTTAGAGGTTTTTTTTTTTTTTTTAAGAAGTTGCCAAGTAACTCTCATATGATAAAGTTTGAACATCATTGCTCTATTTGGTAGAAATAAATATGCTGTTTTGTTGCTTTGTTAAAATATCTGTAGGCACAAAAAAGTATTTGCAGAAATACCGTGTACTGAACTATTGGGTAGCATTTGCGGCACCATAGCTCCTAAACTTAATGACTTGAAACAATAAGCAAAGTCTGTGAGTCACTTGGGTAATTCTTCTGATCTGGGTTGCCTCGGCTGGGGCCAGATGACTGACGGTGGCCTTCGTCACACATCTTGCGGTTGTCTTAAAGTCAGCTGGGACAACAGGGATGATTTGGGTACGTCTCTTGTTATATAGAAGGCAAGCCAAGGCTTCTTCACATGGCAGATTTAGGGTCTCGAAGAACAGCAAGAGTGGGCAAGTCCCATTGGGCAAATACTTTTCAAGTCTCCAGTTCAGTAATGTTTGCTATTGTCCTGTTGCCCGAAGGAAGTCATACGGTTACATCCAGAGTCAAGGTGTTAGGGAACTACTCAAGTGTGTTGATTCAGAAAGGTGACATACTGCAGCTATTTTTGCAACAATATAATTTCCATGCTCAGCTGAAAATGCAACTGACTTCTGAGTGTCTGTCTGGTAGAGACAAAATTCATTTTCAAGATCAAAGACCTGGATTAAACCAGCATTCCGCTTAGTAACTAGAAGATGGGTATGCCTTTTATCTTCTCAGGTTCACTTTCTTCATCTATAAAATGTGACTACTACTACTAATAATATCTACTTTATAGAGCTCTTTAGAGAATAAATGATACAAGAACACTTTGTAAACTATAAGTGCTCCAAAATTCAAAGTATTTGTAGATGTATATGCTTAATGTGAGTATTCCCCACCCATCAACAAATTAGTAAAGCATTTGTTAAATCAGTGAGCTTCCTCATACTTCTGTGACTTGACTTCTCTAAGTCTAATCCATCCTCAATCTGCTACTAGAGTTATTTTCCATAAAAGCCAAAATTGTCATGTTATCCAACACATTAGTAAATCTCTGATAGCTTTCCATTGCCTATATAATATAAGCAGAATCAGCATATGAAGACAGTCTGGGCCCATTTCCTTTCCTACCCAACCTCCTTGATTCCATTAAATTTTACATCATTCCCTTCGCACATCAGATCTTTGCCATTTCAAGCTATATCTACTCTATTTCCCTCAAACTAGAATGCTCTCATCCTGCATCGTCCCCTTGGCAAACTTCTACCATCCTTTAGCACCCAAATCAAATGTTCCTTCCTCATTCCACAAACACTTAGTGGACCAAGATTTCTTGACTCCTCCTATGTTAATTGTTCTTTCTTGATTCCCAAAAGACTACTGTTAAAATCACAAGCACTTACAAGAGAGTATTAAAACTTATGTGTGCATGTTGTCTATCTCCCCAGCTAGACTGGAAACTTCTCTAGTACCAGAAATAGTGCAGATTCTCAGTCTATAGTTTTGAGTAAATGAATGAATGAATCTTTGACTCCTTTATCCCTTCCCTGGTTGGCCAGATTATGATTTGATACTTAATCAATCATGCTCAACCCCTGGATTTCCTTTTGTCAGCCCTGACTGTAGACTGAAACATCTATGTTCTTGACCAGTGTCCATCCTCACATCTGATGTGGACACAATTACTTATGTCTTAACCTCAGGTTCCCTACCAAATTTTTGACCCATTATCTTATTACTTGCTACCCTGAGAGAGTTAACTGCATCTTTTTTACTACCCTTGAAGTTATAGTGATGCCATCCAAATGTAGTGATGATCCAGGGAATAGGGGAGGAACTGATACTTTTTATGAATGTGCCTACCATGAACTTTATGAAAAAAATATTTTTCTCTCAAATAACAGCTGAAAACTGTGACTTACATAGATTAAACAACTTACCCAGGGCACATAGCTAAATATACAACATGGAATCTTAACCCAGTTTTGTCTAACCAAAAATGAAACAAAACAACTCTTCTGATCTTTAACTCTACCACAGTAGAGTTAACATACAGACTCATGCTATAGTTACTAAAAGTTTCCATTTGTCTAGTTTGACTATAAATCTAGGACCTTAATACCAAGAAAAGATATTAAGAAGTTGTAAATCGATTTAAAATACAGCATCTAGGCACAAAATCATGTGTTGGTGGTATTATATTAATAGTTATTTTGGCTCCCAAGTTTCTAGTTTACCCAATGTTTTAGAATAAATATGATAGAAGAGTAATAGGGTCACTTCAAACAAAAAGCTGTGCAACTTCATTCCCTCTCCTTGAACTTCTAAGTTCAAGATTTTATCTCCCTTCTAGGCAAAAAGAAAACTTTTGTTTTCATTTTTTACTAAAAATAATAATTATGGATCAAATGATACAGTTTAAAAAGAACTGGCTCTTATTCCATCTCTGGAATTTCCCACCCTAGAAAGCCTTTCTTTCTTGGCAAAATATGACATAATAATTTGAAAGAAAAAATAAACTTAAGTGTTTGAGGCCAGAAGTTAATTGAATAAGACCCTAGATTCTGATGAGTTTGTATTTTATGGTTTATTAACTTGTTTTAATACCCCAAAAAATGCTTAGGAAACCCAATTATCATGCCACTTAATCTGAGTTATCGGCTGATTTCTGCTAGTTTCTGGATGTCTTATTGACCAAGTTATATTTCCCACTATGATGTACAAGAGAAACTGAGCTTTGATTTGAGAAGAAAAATTTAGGTTCAGAATATGAATAATTGCCCCAAATCAGAAAGATTAAATTTTTAGATTCTTAGATCCTAAGACCCAAGCTTACAGTTTCAATTACCAACTTCATCCTGGCCCTAAAAATAAGATAGTATGAAAAAATTAAGGCCTTAAGATTTTTCTATAATTGACCTGTTTTCTACTAGTATGGCTACTACCATCTTGTTGTTTTGTTTTGTTTTGTTTTTACTTTGTTTAAATGAAGACATCAAAGCCAGCTGGCTGGTTATAAATAAAGAAGGTTTAAGAGTTAATACCTGAAATTGTGATGTCTCATTCTGGAGCCTGCTGGCCACACAAAAACAACTCATCAAAACAACTCATCATCAGCCTGAATAGGCTACTGGTCTTGTCTCCACCAAAAGGAGTATCTACTTATAGGTTAGATGGACATCTTTCTTCAGTTACTGAAGGAAAGCTAGACAGAGGCCTCCTAAAGGACTATTGGAAATTCTTCCATGATCCTTTAAAATAAGGATTCTTAGCTTATTGTGGGCTCCATAGATGAGTTTTAGGAAGCCTATGAACCTCTCATCCCACAGGTGTTTGCAAAATTGTACTATCAATTTTTCTGGTGAAAGGTTCCACAAAATGTAGATTCTCACAGAAGTCTGTGGCCCATAAAAACTAGATCAAGAATGAATGCTCTTAAGTTCTTCAAACTTCTAGGCACAGATACATTTCTGGGACATCATGAGGACAAAAAGAGTAACAGGTAAAACAGAGGAAGAATTAACTGTGGCTTTTTGCCAAGTACAAGTGGAGGCAACCTGGGACCATAGCTTTCAAGCACAGAATTATAGAAAACGGAGTGACACAGTGGTCAAAATGAAAGCAACTCTCATAATCCTCAAATTTGCCATTCCCCAGATGAGTAATGCAGAACCCTATGTAGGATGGTTCTTCTCTTTAGAGTAACCCCATATTTGGGAGCAGATCTCAGGAACCACTGAGTCACTGAGTTTTGTGTATTTAACTGATTCATGTTTTCTATTGATATTTAATTGAACAGCTGCATTGTATGCAAGGTGTAATGCCAGACACTAAAGATATCATGGTAAACTAAACAAGAGCAGATCTCAGGAACCACTGAGTCACTGAGTTTTGTGTATTTAACTGATTCATGTTTTCTATTGATATTTAATTGAATAGCTGCATTGTATGCAAGGTGTAATGCCAGACACTAAAGATATCATGGTAAACTAAACAAGAATTAGAGGGGAAGAGTAAGCAAGCCTTGATTCAGCCCAATTTGTAATGGTATTAGGATACAATGAAAACTCTTTGAGCTGCTTTGTTAATCACAAATTCTCTCAAAGCCATAGAATTTTAGAGTTAACAAAAAACCTGATTACTAGTCCAATCCTCTTATCTTACAATAAAAAAGTAAGAGCCTTGTTCAGTGTTATTCGGTTAAGATGGCAATGCTGGGTTTTCCTTCATCTAGCCCATTCATTTTTCTACTGTTTTAAATTGTGTTTCACAATCTGTCTATATTCTCTTTTATTTATAGAATCAACCAATTTCAGATTTCCCTACATGCCCCCAAATACCTAGATGTCAACATACAATCCCTGGAACCCCTTCCTCTGAACATTAAGTCTCTCATTCCACATACCAAGAAGGAAAATAATTCAGAATCAATTGTTAAGTATATAGGATGATGAAAGATGGGACCTGACGAATTCAAAAACTAGAATACTTGCAATGTTTAAACTCAGCCTTTGCTCAGAAACAGAAGCACCCCTGGCTCTTTAAAATCATGGTCTCAACTGGTCCACTCCCTCATGATGTCATATACAGTTTGACGTTGTCTGGGCAACTTGGTAAACCATACTGCTTCCTCCACTGTTTAATTCCCTTTCCTGAATAAGATCCTTAGGCAACCAGGCTTCATTAGTTCAGGTGCTAGCCTCAGGGAACTACTTGTTTTAATTAGAGGGATGAAATGGCATTTTAATTGTGCACAATGATTAATAAACATGCTGAGCTGCTGCATAATGATCTCCTGCGTGAAGAGCTTTCTCCCTATTCCTGATATCTACCTCCATTAACTGATTGTTATCCAGGCTGAGAGCTATCGAGCCTTCCTCCAACCAAATTGTACATTGTCTGTCCTCCAATTTCTTCACTAATAATAATTATTAGAGCTAAGTCCCATTTTTTTTTTTTTTTTTTGGAGCAACAGAGACAGGACTAGAATAGAGGGAGCTTACAGAGTGGTGTATGGTCTATGTAATTTATTTCACTGAACTTCCTTGTAAAGGGGAGATAATAATAGGACCAACCTCACAGGACTTTGCAAAGATTAAATGAGACAATTCACGCAAAGCGCTTAGTCGAATGCTGGCCCAGAGTAAGCACTCTGAAAATGTTAGCTGCCATTATCATTAGGAGGATTATTCTTACCATGATCATCATTAACTTCTTCATTTTCATCATCAACTTCATCATCACTGTAATCAAGACCATCATCTTGGTCAAGATTAGACACTTAGATTAGATGTAGATTAGACTCTTAGAGATCATAATGTCCACTGTATCACATCTAATTTAGGAATAATTTTCCAAAGGGTGGAGGTCGACTAGAGTTTTTTTCCCAATTTCTCCTTTAATGTTGTATGAGAGTAGTTTGGAATGACTTATAATACATATGCACAAAGAAAGTCATGTATCTTAAAGGCTTAATCTCAGCTCTTCAGTAGGTGAGCAAAATACTAAGTGTGTACCTGAACTTCAATGATAACAGAAATCAGAAAACTGAATTATAAAGTGACTTCTGTTATAAAAGCTGCATATGCTTGGGATTTGTAATAGTTTTATTGGCCACTATCATAATTTTGATGAGTCCATACAACATTATAGCTACTTTCCCCAGTGCTGACACTGGTAAATTGTTTTTCTTTGTGTCTCTTGGAAATTGTTTCTCTAAGTCATATATCTCCAAGTCTTTTACTCTACTTGATTTGGTGGGAATAATTCTTGATGAAACCCAGGGCAGCTGCCTCTATTCACTATCCGCAAATGGCTATTGTGATGCTGGCTATTATGTAACTGACCCTGTTCCTTAGCTTGAATTATTAATGAAAGTATTAAAAAAAAAGCAGGCTGGCTGATCTACTGATCTACTTATTCTTACATTTTGATATGCCACTGTAACTGTGCACCAATACAATTCCCTATGTGTCCAAGAAGAGAAGAGTAGGTATGACTGAGCATGGTAGAAACTAAATGTGGAAATAACTTTCTACATTTAGAAATGTAGGACCTCATGGAAATAAGTCTGCCCCACTGAAGATGTTTTCCTGTTCACAGGGTCACTATAGTTCAGTGAAACAGATATGATTGATTACATGGGCCAAATTTTACCTTGCTTCAGGGAACTCCTAATTCTTGTTGTAGTTCCTTTAAGGGCATGCACTTCTCTGCAAGAGTCAAAAGGGAAAGGTGAATGAACTTCTTTCACCATGGTAGAGCAGAGAGAAAGGTTTCAGAATAGATGCTCAACCTTAAAATCTAGGACAGGACAGAAAGAAAAAGAAGACTAAACATACTTTCTTATCTTCCCATTTCCCTAGCAAAGAAGTCTTTAAAAACACTTAGCTAAATTTCCACTAAAATATAACTACACAATAATTAGAATAGCTAACATTAAAAACACTGGGGCGCCTGGGTGGCTCAGTCGGTTAAGCCTCTGGCTTCAGCTCAGGTCATGATCTCAGAGTCCTGGGTTGGAGCCCAGCATTGAGCTCCCCACTCAGCTGGGAGTCTGCTTGTCTCTCTGCCCCTCCCCCCACTCCTGCTCATGCACACACTCTCTCTCTCAAATAAGTAAATAAAATCCTTAAACAACAACAACAACAACAACAACAACAACAACTAACCAAGGCGCCTGGGTGGCTCAGTCAGTTAAGCGTCTGCCTTCGGCTCAGGTCATGATCCCGGAGTCCTGGGATCGAGTCCTGCATCGGGCTCCCTGCTCAGTGGAGAGCCTGCTTCTCCCTCTCCCTCTGCCTGCCGCTCACCCTGCTTGTGTTCTCTCTCTCACTCTCTCTCTCTTTGTGTCAAATAAATAAATAAAATCTTTAAAAAAAAAACTAACCATATGAAGCTTTACTGAAGATGTGAAGGAACTGAAACCAGCACACACAGTTGGTGGTACATTTTACCAGCATGAAATGGTACCTTTTTGGAAAAGAGTTCTATATGTTCTTGAAAAGTTAAACACGCAACTACCACACATCCAGCATCCTGTTCCTAAGCACTAACCTGAGAAATGAAAGTGTATGTCCACACAGAGACAAGTTCACTTACTATAGCCAAAATTTAGACACTAAAAGATCTCTTAACAGGGAAATAGGTAAACAGATTATTGTGCATCCATCCTACAATGGAATACTACTCAGCAAGAGAGAAGAATCAACTATTGATACACGCAGTAACAAAGATGAATCTCAAAACAATTATGTTCAGTGAAAGAAGCCAGGCAAAACTGTAATCTACAGTGACAGAAACAGTTTTAGAATAGATGGTGCTTGCTGTAGATTAGTGAGGGGGAAAGACAGATTACAAAGAGGCATGAGGAAACTTTTGTGGGTGATGCATATGCTCATTATCTTACTGTGATGATGGTTTCAGAGTGGACACTAATGCCAAAACTTACCAAATTGCAGACTAAATACTAGATTGAACATCAACTATATCTCAATAAAGGTGTAATAAAGAAATAAATTAAATAAATAAATGAAATCACTTAGCTGAAGCTTTATTAGCACAATATCTATGCTAATGGAACCACTGGTTGGGATGCATTTTTTTTTCTGAAATAGTCACAACAGTCTATCAATCTCTGGCAAGCATTGCTTGAGTGTGTACTTTTCTATTAAAGGCTTTCTATTCTTATGAAAAGAGATTCAAGAAAACAATGCTCTTATATGCATATAGACACAGTTAAATACATGAGAACATTTGTCTCTAATAAACAACCACAGTAATATAAATATAGCTGAGTAAATCTGCTTGTGGTAAACTCTCCACTATTTAGAGTCTTTCGAATAACCAGCCACTAATGCAAAATTAAGGACTTAAAATTTTCTCTCCAATTTTAGAGAAGCCTGTAAGGAGAGATTTTTCTGGACAATCCAACTTCAATACCCTACTTTTCACCCCCGGCACAATGCCTTAGCATAGCTGAATCTGTCAATCCTAGGTTTATTTCAGTGAGTCAATCCATTAATGAATCCTTTATTACCAATGGGTCCTTTCTTCACACAGTTTACCTTTGACCTTCTCAACTCCATTTGACCATTCTTCCAATTTTTCTGTAGTCTTTCCAATGCAGAGGTACTGGAGAGGAGTTCAAGAATATTCATTTAAGACATGCCCACATTTTTTAATGTACTATTCTCTTTCAAAATACCCCAATCCCTAAAAACTTGGTCCATAATGAAACAACTTTTGAAAAAAAAAAAGATTTCTGAGAAATTACTAACTTGGGAAAAGAAGTCCACTGAAACATAATGTAGACTGATATATATTCATATAAATGTCAAATCAGATGCACATATATTTATAATATATTACTAAATATATTACTACTAAACTTATATTTTCCATAAACGCTCTTTAATAATCAAGAATGAAATAGATTATAATAATTTAGATGCATCTGTCTGTACTGATTAGTTTAATGGTATTCTTCTCTTTATTAGGAACTCAACACTTGCTTACATAATAAAACTATCAGAACAATAGTTTAAAATTATCTCAGTGAGGAAGGAAGGAGAGATAGAGGTAGAGGAAGGAAAGATTATTTTATATTTGATTGCAAGAAAATCTTCATGGAAAAGTTGAGATTTATCTTTATTGTTGAAAAAAGCAGAGAATTACAAAGAAGCAAAGAGAGGAAGAGGAATGAAGAAATCAGTCAAAACACTCAAAGGGTATTCAATAAATGAGCAAGTACTCTACACAACTATATTGAAACATTCATACAGACCAGCAGAAGATAGGACTATCCTTCAAAGGACCTTGACAGCCAGTCTAAGAATATGACAGAATTCTTTGATCCTTGCTACTCCAAGTGTGTTCTCCAAACCAGCATCAGGATGCTCCAGAATCTTGTTAGAAACGCAGATTTTCTGCCCAACCCCAGACCTCCTAATTTAAATTCTACATTTTAGCAAGATACCAAAATCATGTGCATACACGTTAAAGTTTGAGAAGCCCTATTTTGGGAGAGGAGAACCACCTGTGTAGTGAAGAAAGCCCTGGGTCGGGGTTCCTGAGTGTCCTTGGATAAGTTACCTAAAGTCTGAACGTTACTTTCCTTAAATACAAAATGATGGGTTTTGAGCCTTTCCACTCTGAAATTCTATTCTCTCATTCGACGGGGATCAACAAAAGGGAAATTAAGATGTGGGAAGTGAGATAATCAGTTATGTTTCAGGAAGACCAACCTAAAGAGAGAAAGAAAGGAAGAAGAAAGGAGGAAAGAAAGAAACTGCAATACCAGTTAAAAACACAGCATGGTATTTTAAACAAAGTTATAAGAATACAAAAAACCCCATATTTTATGTGTAGAATTATTTACCAGTATAGATACTTTCTTAGTATTAGTATTATATTTTTCTGTCTGCATTTTTTCTTAATATGCTTCTATTAATGCATTAAACTGTAAGACACATGTTATACCAAGAGAGTAGGAATGAGAGAGAGAGAGAGAGAGAAAGAGAGAGACAGAAATCTTCAGAAATCCAGTGGTACAAAGAAATCCAAGCAATGCCATAGAACTATTAAACAGTTGTAAAACGCATTGATTTTTAACTGGCACTCCCTTAATATGGCTATCTTTCTGATTAGAGTATTACAGCAAAAGTCATATGGCAGTGGAAAGAAGAGTCCTCATGCCTCACTTACAACTAGCTGTAACATCAGCAATGCTAAAGACGTGAAATTGTTTTTAAAGGCATGAACAGGTTGACAAAATACAAATATTTTTACTCCCAAAGAAAACTTTTACTTTAATATACTGCGCTGTCTAGTGACCAACTTGGGGGAATAGGGGGGCATTTAACTGTCTTTCTTTACTTTTACAGAACAGTTTTTTCCTTTTGTAACGTTTTCCACAGTAGGTGCCTTCAGCCATCTCTTCCAGATAATCATAGAGTATCTATTTGAAGTGACTGAATTCCACAGATTCACTTCATGATCTTTTATTTATGTCCTCCCACATTTAAAATAAATAAGGTTAATACTGATAGAACAAGGTTGTATGGGTCTTGAAGGATCTATTTTTTTCATCACACCTCTTTTGTTCCATCTTGCTTAGCAAATCAGATGCTAGATATATTTTGATTAGTTTGTACTTTAATGGATCATGCATGGAGGGTCCACCTTTCACATTGGAGCCATTAATTTTTCTTGAGTCTGATGGAAAAAACAGGTAGAGCTTTTTTGTGTGTGCTGATTGAAAAGTGATGGATTATTTTCATGTGGTAAGAAACACAATGTTTTCTTTAGCACAGCAGGATATAATGTTTGCAAGGTCTAACAGTGAAATATTATGCATATCTGCTGCTGGCCTGCCGCCAGAAATGGAACAGCAAAATCAGAGGAGATTTTGAATTTGAATCTTAAAACCAGTGCAGCCTACAAAGAAACTAATGAGCCATTCTAAGCAGAAAAAGCATTTGTACTAATAGATGATTCCTGCCATACACGCCGGCACTTAACAAAATGGTAAATAATTATTCATTTAAATGTTACCTTGAACTTTATTTCAAGGGGAAAAAACGATACTTATTCTGAGTAATTTCCAATAGGCACCACAGCAAGAATTTTTTTTTTTTTTTAATTCCCAATTCAGAGGCCCATGACATTTCCTTCCTTGTGGAAAGTAGAATCATTTTCCATATAGTTTTTCTCCTCATGTGCCTGAAAAACTGATTCACGGACAATTTTATCTCTCCATTATTTAGTATTTAAAACTGGTATTTTCAAATCAGTACACAGCATCATGAAAAAGCTCTGAAGTGTTGTAAAAAATAAATACATAAACATGACTTTTAAAGGCGGGGGAGGGGATGTTTGAGTTTGCCAAATGTCTTGAGCTCCTTTGTTTCTAAAGTCAAGGAGCTGACAACAGCAATCCTTTCTTCAGCTGGCATTTTTTAAATTTTTGGTAAGCTACTGGTATATTAAGGGAAACACAATCTGTATGTTCATTTACATCTACCTGATCAAGCTACTATTTTCTAAGAAATATTCAATATCTTAGAAAAGTTAGAGTGACCTTTTCTGGGCTTTTAAACTTTATTTTATTTTGTCTTATTTTAGGTCTAGGGAATTTCATGCCGTAGGCATTAAAAGAAATTTGGGTCTACCAGAGCCCTTGCCCCACTGTATATGGAGAAGCTACACAATGATATGGAAAATACACTTGTTATTACTGTCCCCCTTTGTAAATAGAGAAATCTAATGGGAGGAGACATTTGCTACATCTTGATGCCCTATGTATTTTATATTACTGTATTTCAATCTGGAATTATGACTTTAAATTATAGGCTTTCACTTTTAAGACCATAATCATCTCCCAATGCTGCAGGGGAGGGTGCATGGGGGCTCAGTCCCCTGGAAACCTTGGGTGGAAAAGAAGAGGGGGGGAAAGCCCCGCTGCACTGTCACATCTTGGCTCTTTAAAAATCATGATTGAGACATGCTTGTGACACATTCAGTCAGGCTGTCCTCTGCCTGAGTTACTAGCCAGGTGTTCCGTTTTCCTGGAAGCTGCATTAACTCTGCTGGGCCTCTAGGGTACTACAGAGTAATTTACTGCTACGTCACCCCAAACGGTGCTCCTGCGGCCCAAGGCCTGGTCTATCTCCAAATCGACATGAAACCTCAAAGTCTTGCTAGGGGTGGCTTATAAATTAGGAGAATATGGTTTATCTTCTAGATACTATTTTTTAAACGTCATGTATGACATAGTTGCTTTTGATTTGTTTAGCAGATATAAATAATAGATTTTTCTAAAGAGCTTAGAGATCAAATAGTCCATGTTTTAACCTGCCAACAAGCCCCCAAAATCTTAATTTAAAATGTAAAAAATGAAGCCCCATAAAGTATGCAAAATAATGCAATTGTAAATGTAAATGTTCCTTTTAAAATTTGCTATGCAATCGTCATACATTATGGGAAATGCACTTTTGATACCAAAAAATCAATTCTACAAAGGCTACCCATATGTTTGAATTGTGTAAATTGAATCTGCTCTGTGCAGATGGTTAAAAACTTATTCAAAATTAGGACTAGGAGAAAAAGTCAGAGGGCCTTAAAGAACACATTAGAAGAATGCTTGAGTACATATATTTCTAAGCAAAGGCGATAATGTCAGTTCTTAAAACATCTAAACTTAAAAGAAATGTATGAGTTGCTCTATCTTCTGCCCAAAAAACTAATAGATGGTGTTTAGGATGTGCTGAAACTATAAAATAATATTCAGAATTTAGAAGTGCAAGGGAAAAATAATTCTGGCTATGTTTTATTTTCACTGAAAATTTTAAAAAGAAAGAGAAAAAGGAAGGAAGGAAGGAAGGGAGGGAGGGAGGGAGGGAAGGAGGGAGGGAAAAGAGAAGGGAGGGAGGAAGGAAGCTCCATTAGTGCTGTTGAAATATTAAATGATAGTACAATGCTTCCATTATGATTAAGTTAGGATGATAGAGTCTATTTGTTCAAGACAAGTAAAAAGAACATACAATATATAACATATATTTGCATATGTATAATTATTGTACATGTGATACGTAATTACTGTAGGAATGAAAAACTGTAATTTTTCTTTTATGCATAGTTTATGGTTTTCTTTTTCCTGATCTCCATTTCCCCTGACTTTTATCAATGACAGCAATCATGTTCCTATATTTTATATTTGATTATGTGATTTGGTGATTATCATGTCCTTCTTAGCCTACAAGTTTCAAGTGGTGCCACTTTAGTTGCACTTTTTTTCCTTGGTCTTCACTTTGGCCTCTGAAAACACCTAATTTATTAAAGCAAAATAACTGGCCTCTCATGTATTTAATATTTAATGGGATAAAAACTTAACTACAGGGAACAATAAATGTACAAAATACCTAACTAGAGATGTCATTATTCAAATGTTCAATTGAAATTCAGCATGCACTTTAGGAATTCTCCAATTTTCCCAACATGTTATAATATACTTATCCTGAGCAGCTAAAGCCTGAACATGAGAAAGGACTCACACACACAAACTTTACACTGAGAAGCTCCACTGAACATTGCCAAGCTTGTGAAGTTCAAAGCATTGTGGCCGATTAGACATACACATATTTTTAACAATTACATATCAAGCACATTTTGTTGCTGCATGATCAGATGACTTAGGTATGTCAAATATACTTTCTAAGACTAAATGAATTTGCAAATGAAAATAGCAATTGCACTTCAATTACATACCTGTGATTGTAAAACACTAAAACAAGTAAGATTTCTTTTTCTCATATCAGATTTGAACTTACCATATTTTCCTGAGAGCAATTTTCTATTACAAATCACAATCACCCCTTTGTCAGAAAAAATATTTGAGGATATTCTTGGTAGTGTTGAAGTTTTGCCTAAAATGTTCTCAGTGTGTTCACTTAGACATTTATGTAATATATAGATATTGAATCCGTCTTTAAGGTAGTCCCCTCCCTCCTGTAGATTCAAGAAATTCACAATGGGTGTGGGATTTAAAAACTCACTTGTGCTTCTGAAACCTTAGTAGAACTAAGAGTTTTCAACCCATAAATTTTTAATAAATAAAATCCATCCTAACCTTTGAAAACCTTAAAAGTGACAGACTTCTAGTTCACCCTAACAAAGCAAAGCAGTAGTGAAATTTTAACTGATAAATTTAAAAATGCTTTCTCTTTTAAGGACTGTAGAGTTTCAAATGTTTTGACATTAAAAACCAACTGACAGATCTTTTATGAATATTTGGAAAATCATCCTTTGCTCTTTTGTAGCCCAGAAAAGATGCAGAAAAGAATCATAATATGCATTTTGGAAAGCTGTGTGGTGATATAAAAGACTCCCATGCAAAGAGCAGACGGAAAATGGTAGTTATTATTAATTTAGAAAAACAAAAGAGCAGCCCAGCATTTCAGTAATGTGGCAAGTTGTGTGCTCTTAAAGGAGAGGGGGGTTTATAATTGGATTTTAGAGTAATTTAGAAGACGAGATAAGATGTAATGGTTGTGTATTAGAGGTTACAACTACAACAGAAACCCATAACGTAAGGGTTCATTGCACTGGGAGAAAACAGAACAAAGAAAAGCAGCATCAACTGAAAATGGCCTGAGTGGGAAGCAACAAGGTGAAGCGGGCTGAGGAGACTCTGGGGCTGGAATGTTCTCTCTTGGCAGAGGCAGTAGTGCAGCCTCAAGCTCCTTCTCCAGCAGATAGTAAGGGATGCAGGTTTCCTTCAAAATATTTTTTCTTTAGTGACCTTGTTACCCTCCACCTAACCCCACCCCTTCTCCCTACCAGTAGCGCTGAGCTTGGCATCTTTTACTCCCCAGCAGCCCAGAGGCTTATCAGGTTCTCTTCCACTCAGTCTTTACTGGACATCCTGGGGGCTCACCTGTGGATCCCGGGTTTTCTTGGTGGAGGTTATGGGAATTCTGTCCTCTGGTTGCCCTGAAACCACACACACACACACACACGCACGCACACATGCGCACACACACACACACGCGCGCGCACACACGCACACACACCCCAACCGCACACTCAAACACTCACACACCCCCTCATGTGGCTGGCCTGACCTCTTGGTTCCTCTCCATCCTTCCCCAGGGGATTCTGGGCTTCTGCCAACTGGGAAAGAAGGAAGTAAAATCAGAAGGAAAAGTAAAGCTTGCCTCTCAACCCACCAATTATCATCCATTGAAGCCTTGGGCAGATAAACGCACTCTTTCAACCCCTCTCTCGGGATCCCTTTCAAAAAAATCTGTTACATAGGTTCAAGATCTCAGGTGAGGGCCTCAGGTAAGTGGTTCCTTTTTGGAGTACATAATCTAAGCACTGGAGAAGAACATCCGCATCTAGAATCAAAGAGCTGTGTTGCTGGCACTGAATGGATCCTTTGGAGTTGAATTCCTTCCCATTTACTGGCACTTGGCTACCCCCTGCTGGGCGGGAAGCTCGCTGGCCTTCAGACTCACACCATTAAGCTCCAGGGTCTAGTCTCCTCCCGAGACCCGAGACAGGATCCACTTATTTCCTGTCAAATTGTTATCACACGTTCCTGACATGAAGCTGGAGTGTGAAGTTACCTTCCAATCCCCCAGAGGTGTTAAAGATTTTTTCCCCAAGCCCTCTGTATGCCAGTTTAAGCAGAACAAATCTATTTATTTTTTGTGAGGATTGGTTTATTAAAAGCACACACATAACTCAAATTGTATAGTGAAATGACGTTAGGCTTTGTTGAGCATGAAAAGTGTGCTTGCTCAAGCCCCATTTCCAACCCTTCAGTGCATCATTTTCTCCTGAAGCAGAACATGGGTTAGGTTAAGAGGACATCAGCCCAGAAGCCTAAAATCTAGCATAACTCCCAGGCTTTCTTGAGCGCTCCCTTCCCCTCAGGCCCCTTTCCCGCCTCTCAGGAAAACCCGGCTATGTGACATAGGAAACTGGCAAAATATAAGTGGATGGAAAACTGATTTTTAACTGGATCAAGTTTTCAAATACAGATTAACACATTTTAATTGTCCCACAAACTATTCTTAAAGTCACTCTTAACAAAATCCAGACTGGAGGAAATTCACTGCCATCACTCTAATGTGTATACACTCTTAAGACAGTTATGAAACCTTGAACACATTTGGAAGACAGGACTTAAAAGCGCCTTTAATACAAAATAAAATAAAGTAAAATACAAATAAAAAGAGATGAGTTGTTATAAGCTGTAACACAGCTGCAGTGACAGAAACTGCAGAAACATGTAAACAGAGGGCGCTTTTAGTTACTCAGTGACCCAAATGTCTTTTTCAGACTCACACGATTCTGATTCCGGCACACTTTTTCATTTCATTTATTTTGCAGACGAAGCAGAAAAGAAACGGACGTTGAGATCAAGTAAACAGGGGCTTTACATACAGCTCTAGACTGCCAGATAGACAACTTCTGTTTACATGGAGTGCAAGGGTAAAGAAACAATGTCAAAACTGCATCCTTTCCTGCATTTTTTGGTGTGAAATGAAAACCCAAGCATATTCACCAGCAAATTAATAAAGGACAAATGGGCTTCTAACCTTGCATGGTGTGTTAAAGTGTCAGAATTCTTGAACTACACATCGTACCACGGCCTCAGAAATAAACATAAACATTGCTCTGTCAGAAGAGGGTAAACAAATTAGGATTTTGCTAACTCTTTCAGTTGTTCTGCTCCCATGTGGCCTAGAACCAGCCCTACACCCTATCCAGCCAAAGTCGGCTCTGCTAGATGCCTTAGGTAAATCAGAGGGGAGATGAAGGCTGTAAAGGAAGGGGGACTAACCTGAGACTCCGCTTTCCTGTGAGTCAGCGGAGTGGCCAGAGTGAGAAGACGGTATGCAAGTGTACACATTACCACCTTTGCAAGATCCTGCACTCTAATCCTATTTTTTCTCGATGACCCCCCGATGTCAATTACTGCTCTCAGGACGCAGTCTTATAATAGTTAGGTTCAGAGAGTTTCCTGAGGCCAAGCAAAGAGGTAAGCCTATCTCTGACTTAGGAGGTCTTACCCAATGTGAATTCAAGCAACCCTGCCCCCATCACCCCGTTGGAGAAGCATGTCAGCCTTTCCACCACGTTCTGACCGATGACATTTAGTTGTTTAATCTCTGTTCCTGCTCAGCAAATTGAGTGAGTCCGCTTCTCCAACCCTTGCTTTTTGGTGATTCCAACCCCCTCTCCTATTTGAGCCATTTCCCCTTTCCATTTTTCTTAAACATTCAAACCAGATCAGCCCTCTCTGTTCTTAAATACTCCTTTACGATTAATTAATCAAACACTCAAAAGAGATTTGAGGGTCTTTCCTGTGTTTGGTACTATACACTGAGCTGTGGAGGATAGAAAATAAATAAAGGTATTTTCCTTGACCTAAAGCATGTTATAATATAATTAGAAAAACCATGTTAAACTAATAATACGCAATGGAATATAAGTAAAAGTTAAATAGTAAAATAATGACTGTCAAAGATGAAGGCCTTCAAATAAGAGACAAATCAGTGGTACAAGAAAACATTTATATAGCTTCAATAAGGAGGTAAAACCTGGACAAAGTATTATCTTGATTGTGGCAGTGGTATCATGGGTATGTGCATATATCCAAACTCATCAAAATGTAGAGGTTAAATATGTATAATTTTTTTGTATATCAATTATACCTCAATAAAATTGTAAAAAAAATGGAATAAACTAAATAATAAAAAGTATTGTTTGAGTGATTACTCTGTATTAGGCAGATACAAACATAATTCTAAATACTTTCACATGTATTACCTCCTCAGACCCTATTAACAACCCTAAGAGCTAAACATTATAGGTCTCCATTTTAGTGGTAAAGGAAATCGAGGCCCAGAAAAGTTAGAATCACAGAGCTTATAAATGGTGGGGCTAAGATTTGACCCTAACCCAGGATTTGTTAAACTATGCTACTGTAATAGGATGAGAGAATGGATTTAAAAAGAAAGAAAAGCCAGAGTATTGCAAACCAGCCTTCTCTTTTGAACTGGGTGGGTTTCATTGTCCTGAAACTCTGGAGTCACATATGCAAACACTGCTAACCAAAAGAAACTGTGACTCCTCTGTACCCCATAGAGTTCAGTATTGCATAGTCTAATATACATATTAGAGTTTCATATGAAAGACACCCATGTGGCAAGTGAAATAGATTCACAAGACATTGGAAATAAATGTAGGCAGCTGCAAAAGAAAGGTCCAAGTCGAAAGTAATAATTTCCCTTGATCTTTTTGTCATTTTAAGTTTATGCTCAGAATAATCTAGACGAGGGGAAAGGGTGGTTACAAATTCAGGTGCCTACTGACTGGCACACTTGGAACAGTTTGGGGGCTTACACCAAGAATACAAATGGAGGCGCATATACTGCATGTTTTTATGCTGAAAAAATAGATACAGTCAAGGTAACACACTGTTAAAGTAAAATGTGTTCTCTTTTCCTATATTAATTAACAACCTGGAAGGCTAATATTGAATTTAGAATTCTTGGACTACTTGGAATTCTGTGTTAGAATATGATAATACGGGGAGAGTTGGCTCATGGCCTTGATTCCCAGTCTCTTCTGACCTCTGGCTCTGTTTCGCACCTCAAGGGCCTTGCACATCTAAACTGTGTTCACAGACCCCCACCCCAAGCACTCCCTTGACTACCTCACAGGCCTTGGGTACCACGATGACCACAGAGCCTGTCTTCAGGACCCAGAAAAGAAGCCATGCAGTTTGACATCATTTGCTCAAGGAATACCAGGAGCCTGGGTATCTGGAGCATGATGTAGACCCTTGTTACTCACAGCACCAGGGAGATAATTAGAGATGCAGCAACTCAATTCTGCTCCAGAACTACTAAATTAGAATCTGCATGTTAGCAAGATCCCCAGGTGTTTCCTAAGCACATTTAAGTTAGAAAAACACAAACAAAAAGGAAGGGTGGCTGCTTGACAAGACAAGTCCATTTGTCCCAAGCCCTCCTCATCCTATGGAGAGAGGCATGGCCGAAAGAGGGCTAAGATGGAACTCACTAAAAAGCAGCACGAGGACATGGTCGCTTCTTGCCCAGGTCTGAAGGTCAATAAAGGCCAGGCAGATCACAAAAATGATTCAGTAGGCCTAATGTGAAAGACACATGCCACACTTCATGAGGGAAATGTTGAGGGTGTCAGCCCTGCCTAAAGGGAGCAGCTAGTGATCAACTTCAGCTCACTGTGGCCCTGAGGATATTGGCCACGGGGTGAGTCAAACTGTAGACAGATGTAATTAATCTACTAGACCAGTAGTTCTCATGGTTGGGGGGCAGGTATTAGAATTTCCTGAAAAGGTATGAGAAAATATTCATGTCCCCACCTCCACCCCAGAGAAAGCATCTACAATTTTGGTTGAGGGAGGGAGACATGATGCATTTTTATATTTAAAAAAAATTCCAGGTCTTTTTGATAACCACAAAACAGTTTTTTACGTTGATTGTCATGCTTGGGGCCTGGGGTTGTGTTTGGAAGAGGCTGACAACCTGCTTGATCCTTTCTCAGTCATTCTCTTGTCACAATCCACTCTCCATCCCCACCTGCCAAGTGAAAACAAAATAGACGGGTGGAGGAATTATAAGAGACGAGTGCCTAGACCCTTTGGTCCCCAAATGAATCTCTACAGGAAATGCATTTTGCCCTGTGCATATGGGTTTTATCAAAGGAAAGGATTCTGTCATTGGTGAATAGTCATATTCTTCAAGGTAGGTAAAAGACAAAAAATAGTTGGACAAATCAAAAGGAAGGTAGTGTGATTATTGAAGAATCCCAAGACAACCACTTCCGTTCCTTTATCCACATTTCCACATGTATATTATTGTACAAACAATAGCCAAGGCATAATTCAAAAATAACTCATCTTTGACATTGGAATGCAAGGCTACTTTTTTCTTTAACAAATATTTATTGAGAGAACACACTACATATTAGGCACTTTCACATACATTATTTCATTTCATCCTTACAATAACTCTTTGAGGGAGGCATGTAAGCAGTCTGAGGCACAGAGAGGATAAATGACCTGCCCGGATCATTTATCAGCAAGCTAGTGGGAGAGTGTCTCCAGCACACCCAGTGTTCTTTCCACAATGATGCGTCTTTTACTTAGTTATCTGGCACTGCTGGGAACAGGGTTTCCACAAATATGATCTCTCATTATAGAAGTTTAGCCTGCAGAGCAACCAAAGTTTAAAACTTCAGGCATTTTTGAGGAAAGACTTTAATATATATTGTCTATTTCCCTATCTTCTAAATAAAAGGTAGTGAATGTTAGTTAACCTTTTGCTAATAATGCAGAGCCATTATCATGAAATTTTTTATTGTATTATGCAGTAGAACAAATAGGTTTGTATTTTTTAAATTCTCTGTCCCTTTCCCTCTCATCTCATATGTCAAGATAAGCATTATGAAACAGAGCACAAGGCAAAAGTGCATGGAATCAGTGTAAGGTCTTTGTGACCCTTTAATGGGCTGGAAGACCCTTTGACTTCCAAATTCAGGAATAAAATTGCTGGTGAACTAACTTCTGCGTAAGTTAGGAGGTAGCATTTGAAGTTTTGGGGTAATAGTTTCACTTCCCTAACTCATTCTCACCTAAGAAATTCCTAAACTACAAAAGTAAGTAGATGTAGCTCTTACCACCCACTTGTTGAAAATTAAAAAAAAAAAAAAAAAAAGAGCAGAGTTTGAGTTAAGAGCATGGACTCTGAAGCTATTGAGATATTGTTTTTGTTATTTACTAGCACTATGACCTTGAGTGAGATATAGCTTCTCTGTGCATTTTTCTCACCTGTTCTTAGGAGTTCTTATGAGGATAATATAGGTTATTTATACTTGTAAAGTTCTTTGAATACTGCTTGTCATGTAAGAATTGCTTTTAGCTTGTAAAATAATATAGATAGAAGCCAAATTCTGTTGTGGAAAAAAAAAAGTCATAGATAATCCTGCAAGTGTATAATCAAGGATCAACTAGATCAACTATATAACTAGGATGACTCTAGATTTGAGGCTCCCCCTCCTTGCCATTCTGTATGTGATGCCTATTAAAAGGGCCCCTCAGAAGTAAGTTGGTTATTTCTAGTGAATTCCATGGCTTGTGGTAACATGATCCATCATGAGATGCTGCAACAGGCTGACATTTTCCACATGTAAATCCTGTACTTTGTAATGTAAGAGCAATTACTTTTATGAACAAAATCTTTCCAATCCACCATTTCAAATCCTTGTCTTGCCATGTCATAGTCAAAACATCTGTCCATTAAAGCCAATGTAAAAGTATATTAAACCAAGTGTGTTTGGTTTGGGACATCTGCTTCTTTCTACCAGAATGAGAACTATTCTAAATTCAATGGGTTCAGTCTGTAGGGCTTTCATGAAAACTTTTCAGTCATATTCATGGGGATTATCAAATAGCCCACATTTTGATTACCGTTTCAGGTTCAAATAGAATTCAGAGTTCAACAAGGGACTCAATCAAAATAATGACAACAACAACAACTATAATGCAAAGAATAAAAATCTTTGTATGACACTTTTACATAAAAAGTTTCATATATTGATGTTAAGTATTATATAAACATGATATAATGACTTGTACTATAACGAGTACTCTGTATTTTCAAAAATTAATTTTCCTGTTCTTTATTCTGCATACTTGCTGAAAGTAGTCATAGTTTTCATACCAAATTTGAAGGAGGAAAAGAATAAATAGAGATTGAATTCAGGAGATCATGATAGGCATGGATTTCAGATCATACCTGACTCAACTTCAGTATCTTTATTGTTTTCTCTGTAGACATCGTATTTAAAGCTGAAACTATGTGAAAGTTTGGATATATTTCTAAGAATTCATTTGCTAATAAATATAAGTCTAAAGCTCAGTGACAAAGTTGCCCCAGATGTAATTAAATTTTAGAGAAAGATATCTAAGAAAAGTAGTCAAGAAAATATTCTTCTTTCATTGTTTTCAACCAACATTTGACTCATAAACAAAGAAGGGCAGTTTTCTAAAACAGCAAAGCCCTGTAAGTCTCCCCAGCCAATGGCATTTTCTCTGATCATTTTCCATGCTTCAATTTCTTTCCAGTTTATCAGCAGTAATTCGTAGTAGAAAGAACAGAGAACTTGGAGTCAGGAAAATTCTGTTTAAGTCCTAATACTATCACTCACCAACTGCATAAATTTGGGCAACTAACACAACTTTTCTTCTTAGTTTCCTCAACTCAGAGCTAATATGTGCTGTCTATCTAATAAGGATGAATGTTAATAAATTTGCAACATGTAAGATGTTATCCATTCATCAAGTGCCTACCATGTGCCAGGCTTTATTTAAGGTGTGCTTGATAGTTTAAAATGGTCCCCAATAAATCAAGCCTCCCTAGATCCATGCTAATTGCAAAGTGACTTTGCTGTTCTTCCCATCAAAAGGTGGAGTCTGTTTCCCCATTCCTTGAAGTCTGGGTTGGGATGGTGACTTGCTCTGTCCAATAGAATGCCACAAAAATGGTTTTCTGGGACTTCCACTCTTGGAATCCCACTTCCATGCTAAAAAGTCTAGCCTGCCCCACTGGACAGACAGGTCATAATGGAGAGAGAAAGACCGTGGAGGATAAAAGCCACATGGATAAGCATTGAGCCACTCTATGTGGATAAGCATTGAGCCACTCTAGCTCCGGCCAGCATTACATAGAGCAGAAATGAGCAGACACCTCTGAGCCCTGCCCACATTTGCAACCTACATGATCATGAATAACAACAGTATGGTTGTGTCAGGTCACTATAGTTTGGCATAGTTTGTAATGTGTCGGTATGTAACTGATATACAAGAGGACTTTCAGTATATTGTCAATCTTCATAACAACCCTCTGAAGTAGGTATTGTACCCATTTCACATTTAAGGAAACTGTGGATCAAAATAGATAGACATTGAATGTAAAGACTACCGCACAAACTCCTGAACTGACAAGGTAGTTGTAACTGGCAGCAAAACCAGGAAACTCCCTCTTCATCAAGGAGTACACTGCAAAGAAACTTTCTGTACTTTCTGCAAAGCATTGTTCTGCTTCATGCAATGATTCAGAAACCCCCAAATGTTCCCAATAAGTCTCTGTCATTTCCCAATAGGCTAAAAGCCTATTGCAGACTCTAGCCAAATGTTAAGTTCTGGGAAGATCAAAACCATTTGTATTCTAACAAAATTTTCAGTTTCTCACATTAATAGAAACAAGACTCAAGTTTATATTAAGCATTATACAGTAGCCTTTTGATGGAGTTGAGCTAGTTCATAGAATTTTAGAACTGAAAGGAAGTTCAGAGGCCATCTGGTCCAAGTCTCAAATATCATGGCTAGAGAACTGAGAAACTTGCTTAAGTTCCCTGAGTCAGCTCCTAGCAGCAGGGCCAAGCCAGGTACCTGGCTTTCAGTTGCAATCCCAAGGTCTCCAAGCTCTCATTGGGGGCACCTAGTGTAGGATTACCCGCTTCCAGAATCTTGGAAAGGATGACTAAATGCATTTCTCCTTATATCATAGCTTCTTCTATTTTCATTAAATTGCATTCTGTTGCCATTTAAGGCCAGATCTAAAGTCTTTCACAAAAGAGAGCTTCTACTTTACTTATTTTTTAAAAACAACACCAGGATGACTTTAAAGTCACATAAAGAAAAGTGCACAAAGAAGCCTGAATGGCATTTGATCAGATGAAAGAACTATTTAATTGGGCAATATGGGCTCGATTCTGAATTCATTATTTATGATGCTTGTTGACATTTGAAGTGAGTCACCAGTGTTACCTTCTTAGCATAAAATAAGTGACTTGGAGGAAATACCATGCAAGCAGCAGAACATCTACAAGATGAATCAAATGGTAGCAGAAAAAATTAAAACATCCTATCATAAACTAGTTCTGCTTTCATGGTGTTCATCAGCTTCATTTGTGCATCTCTAAGCAGCACAAGTTAAAAACAAAGATTGCATTCCTGATGCTAATTTTGTTAAAATATATTATCCTGTTCTTAGATGAAGGACTCCTGAGAAATGACAAGCAAACAAACAACAACAAAAATAGCTTTGTTGGCTCCAGGACGGGGTTTGGCCCATGGACAAAACTGGAGTTATTTATGCTAGTCCTGTAGCACATATGTATAGATTGCCTTGGGCTGTACTTTCTACAGCTGAAATGTTACTACATGCTTCAAGCATTGACGTCCCATCTCCTGAACTTGTTCAAGTTCTATGAGAGTAGAAGCTGTGACTTACCTATCTTCCCCCACAAAACCTACCAAATACTTCACCGAAGAAGGAGAAAATCTGCTTTTTAAAAGTATACCACTGAGGTTTAAAATTCGTTACTCTATTTCCCGAGATCATCATTTTATGCCATACTGACGGAAGCCCTCTTGAGAAGGAAATCAAGAGAAGACACAGACTCAAGTTAAAGAATCTGGAATTAGAATGTAACCAGCCCCGGTGGTCTCTGCATTTTTATAAGGAGCAGTGTTATGTACTGAGGCACTTGTAATCTGTAAGGAGTTCAAGGGCCAATTGTGATTTAGATGTATGTTCTAAATTTTGGGAGGAGGGGGTATTACCTTCGTATAGCCACACTTAGTGATGTGAGCAGAGGAGACATTTTTAGGTTGGGAGAAGTGAGGGAGGCAAGGACTGCATTGAAAAGTATCGAATTGCTAGGTGCCCGCCAATTCTCCATCTTGGGCACTACTAAATCTGCCAGTTCCTTGACTACCCCTACATGACCCAGGAAGGAGGAAGACAGAAAAAGAGAGAGGTGTCTACCTGAATTAGCTAAATAAGGCACACAGAGTTCACAAATGGGCCTTTCTTTCTCCCCTCTAGGGTGTGCCAGGAATGCCTCCTTGTCTGCTTATGTCATTTTTTTTTTAAGTTAGCTATTTGCTCTTCTACCAGAAAGCCTTTCTATTGACAAAGTAACAGAAGAGTAAATTTTAACTTGAAGTTTTTCCACAAAGCAGATGTCTTTTCTTGTGAGAATTGGCATATTTTTTACCCTCAGAATGATCTCTGCTTTCATATGCCTAATTAAGTTTTAGAGGTCCCCTGCTTAAATAAAGATTTATTAGCTGTTAAAGTTGTAGTGTAATTCTTCTGCCACCTACATGCTATCCGTGAACATATTTACAAGCAGACTAGCTTATCCACTATAAAAATATAGGTGATTTAATGCCGTTATGTTATTGGTGTCAGTTACCAAAATTCAGCTTCACAAGAGCTTTCTGAAGATACTGTTAGTTGACTTTTAGACTGTCACTGTGCTTGAAGAAAAAGGGTCTGTGAATCTCAGCGATGAAGTGTTTGAACTAGTTAAGCTAAATGGAGGAAATCAGCAGGTCTGGAACCCCAAAAGCAGGGCCCATACAAGGTTACAAGCTGTTCCCTACATGAACATGGTCACATCACTAAAAAGCCTTCTCCTCATGAGCTAATGCACAACTACTAACATCCCTGTTTGTTTAGTGAGACACACAAAACTCATAAAAAGAGGGACTGTAATGTTTTGAAAAATACCTCCGCAAACCAACAGCCTTGACATCTTCCTTTTTTTTCCCCTCTGGGATTTTTAGCTGCCACTTTAGCAATATTCCTAAAATATTCAGAATTAAATTAAATCTAGTAACATTTGCAAGCTTCTGAAGTTCTGTTTAATGAAAACACTTCTAAGCATGGATTGCACTGTGCCTATTTCTCAGTGGACTTACTCAATCTAATCAGACCTTTGGATTCAATGCAGTCAACTCAACGAAAATCCCTACTGACCTCAGAGTTGAAACATCCCTTGCAGACAAAATCAGAACACCCTGGTCTGAGTAGGGACACTGGGTAGAAACAAAGTGCACATTCACTTATTTAATAAAATGTAATACTTTGAAAGACATAACTTCTATTTTCTAATTTATAGGAGAGAATAAACTTTGTCAAGCTTCATTTCTAAATCTTCAAGCCTGTGCTTCAGATGCCTCCTAGTCAAGACCAAAATGTATAGATTATATGCAGTGGATGTTGAAGGTCAAGGGATTGGCATTCCAATTTTTAAAAAAAGAAGAAGAAAAAGGAGAAGGAGAAGAAGAAGAAAGGAAGAAAAATGACAAAATTTGAGAGTTAAAATTAAAACAGCCTTTTGGGGGGCGCCTGGGTGGCTCAGTCATTAAGCATCTGCCTAGGGCTCAGGTCATGATCCCAGGGTCCTGGGATCGAGCCCCATGTCTGGCTCCCTGCTCAGCGGGGAGCCTGCTTCTCCCTCTCCCTCTGCTGCTCCCTCTGCTTGTGCTCTCTCTCTCTCTCTCTCTAATAAATAAATAAAATCTTAAAAAAAACCCAGCCTTTTTGGATACTATGTTACTATAATCCAAGGACTAGGAAGAAAAATCCTTCCAAATAATTTTCATAAAAATACCCGCCAGATAGTTCTGTCCCATGCTCCAGTCTCTGAACAGCAATGTTAATGTTACCTTGTTATTTCACTATAGATTAAATGAATACAACTTCTTGCATGTTTTGGGTTCATATCAAACTAAGAGTTTTTGTCTCATTGTGTTTATTTATCTGCAACCACACATAAAAGCAGACACTATGTGAGTCTGTCTTAGCCAGTGGAGAACACAAGAACCTTTTTTTTTCAGAGTGTCATCAATGAACTTAATCATTTCCATCTTCGCTGATTCATTTTTGGGCCTAAGAATATCACATGGGAATGTATGGCCTTAACACACATTAGTCCTAAAAAAGTTAAAACTATTAAGAAGGAGTAAACATTACTTTTTTTTCTTTTTCTTGTCTATCATGGCAACATGCATTGACTTAATGCTCTGTGTAACAAGCACGCATCAGAGGTTTTGACATACAAAGACAAGGTGAGATCTACCCAGATCTCAGGAACATGCTGTAAAATTATGAGCTGTCCCTGCTGAAATTTTAGCATGTTTCTTCTTTTAAATGTCTTTTAAGATTCTAAATAAAAATCAGCATCTCTTAAATAAATACATTTACTTACTTACATTTCTCCCACTTTTATTGCCCAATTGGTTTTAAAATTACCATAAATGCCACAGAGCAAGGGAAAGGGAACCAAGGCTGAGACACAGGGTGTATTTTATAATCTATCAAGATATGAATTGTTAATGTTGCACCTCATTTAAAGAAAACACACATAAACACAAGGAAGTGGAAGTCAAATGTGTGATTTGTATGTATGTGTGAACTCATGTAGATATGTACGTAAGTTTTGAAACTGTTTAATCATTTTATTGCAATATAATTTGAATCATAACAAAAATAGTTATTTAAAAATCTTACTGAGCAGTGAACTCTTTACTTAGATATTTAGTCCTCAAGACTTATAAACATCTAGATGTTTAAATTTGGAAAAACAGTTACCACAGAGAGTCTAATTCTATAATTTTTTACACTGTTGCGCATAATAAATTTCCACATTCTATTTGGAACCACTTGACTAACTTAATTTGCTTGATTAATAATAGGAACAGACAATAGGAAAATAATATATTTCTATAATACTCAGGATTAAATTATCCATATTTAATAGCAGAGTAATTTATTGTGTTTTGTATGATTTCTTTAAAATATAGAGCACTGATTGCATGGAATTATTTAATGTGAGTTATTGAAATGGAAGTTCATTTAGAACACACAATATGTCTTTCCCATACTTTTACAACTATAAACTGGGATTGCCTTACTAGATCAACCTGTTAAAATTAAGTTAAAAGCCATAACAAAATGTTTATTGTGGGCTCTCTCCACAAGTGAAAGAAAGTCAGATTCCTAATTTACCCTCTCTCTAGCTAAACACACAACTTCAGGAAGGCTTTTGAGAGTATCTCTCATGAGCCCCTGGTTATAATCTGGCAACCAACATTTTTCTCCTCTCCTGTTTTGGCTTTCTCTGGAAATGTTTTCTTCAGCTGCCTCAATTGCTGCTACATCCCCACCATTAATGATCATCCGAGGCTTTGGTGAA